>NW_027211759.1:947500-1047500 GCF_022749685.1 Semicossyphus pulcher
ATTAATAATGTGTAGGACGTGTAACATGATGACATACTTTATGAACTCTCTGTGCCAGGTCTGATCCCTTCCCCCCTCTCTCCCCCCCAGGTGGAGGTGTGGGTGCTGGTCCTGGATCAGTCTGGAGGTCTGTAGTGTGCAGTCTGAGGGGATGAAGCCTCCCTGCTCCCTCCTCTCCTCCCTCTGGCTCCTCCTCCTGCTAGGAGCAGGATCTCTGCTGCTGCTGCTCTGCCTGCCCGACCTCACCTACACCAGCCGGAGGCCCCACCAAGGTCAGTGATGTCACACTGGTCAGAGATGTCACCCAGTGATGTCACACAGGTCAGCTGACTGCTGCTGACAGGAGCTGAACTCAGATCAGAGTTTAAACAGTCTGTCTGCTGGTGAACAGGAAACCTTTTTATCTTTCACTCCCTTCTACTCCTCCTTGTCCTCTTCCTCCTCCTCGTCCTCCTCCTCCTTGTCCTCTTCCTCCTCCTCGTCCTCCTCCTCCTCCTTGTCCTCTTCCTCTTCCTCGTCCTCCTCCTCCTTGTCCACTTCCTCGTCCTCCTCCTCCTCCTCCTTGTCCTCTTCCTCCTCCTCGTCCTCCTCCTCCTCGTCCTCCTCCTCCTCCTCGTCCTACTCCTCCTTGTCCTCTGCCTCCTTGTCCTCTTCCTCCTCCTCGTCCTCCTCCTCGTCCTCCTCCTCCTCCTCCTTGTCCTCTTCCTCCTCCTCGTCCTCCTCCTCCTTGTCCTCTTCCTCCTTGTCCTCTTCCTCCTCCTCGTCCTCCTCCTCCTCCTCCTCCTTGTCCTCGTCCTCCTCCTCCTTGTCCTCGTCCTCCTCCTCCTTGTCCTCTTCCTCCTCCTCGTCCTCCTCCTCCTTGTCCACTTCCTCCTCCTCGTCCTCCTTGTCCTCTTCCTTCTCCTCGTCCTCCTCGTCCTCCTCCTCCTTGTCCACTTCCTCCTCCTCGTCCTCCTCCTCCTTGTCCACTTCCTCCTCCTCGTCCTCCTCCTCCTTGTCCTCTTCCTCCTCCTCGTCCTACTCCTCCTTGTCCTCCTCCTCCTTGTCCTCTTCCTCCTCCTCGTCCTCCTCCTTGTCCTCGTCCTCCTCGTCCTCCTCCTCCTTGTCCACTTCCTCCTCCTCGTCCTCCTCCTCCTTGTCCTCTTCCTCCTCCTCGTCCTACTCCTCCTTGTCCTCCTCCTCCTTGTCCACTTCCTCCTCCTCGTCCTACTCCTCCTTGTCCTCCTCCTCCTTGTCCTCTTCCTCCTCCTCGTCCTACTCCTCCTTGTCCTCCTCCTCCTTGTCCTCTTCCTCCTCCTCGTCCTCCTCCTCCTCCTCCTCCTTGTCCTCGTCCTCCTCCTCCTTGTCCTCGTCCTCCTCCTCCTTGTCCTCTTCCTCCTCCTCGTCCTCCTCCTCCTTGTCCACTTCCTCCTCCTCGTCCTCCTCCTCCTTGTCCTCTTCCTCCTCCTTGTCCTCCTCCTCCTTGTCCACTTCCTCCTCCTCGTCCTCCTCCTCCTTGTCCTCTTCCTCCTCCTCGTCCTCCTCCTCCTTGTCCACTTCCTCCTCCTCCTCCTCCTTGTCCTCTTCCTCCTCCTCGTCCTCCTCCTCCTTGTCCACTTCCTCCTCCTTGTCCTCCTCCTCCTTGTCCACTTCCTCCTCCTCCTCCTCTTTCTCCTTGTCCTCTTCTTCCTCCTCCTCCTCTTCCTCCTCCTCAATTCCACAGCACGCGCCGTGGTCCGTCTCCGGCGCGTCCCAGGATCGTCTCTCCGCTCTGCTCCTTTAAAGATAGGTGCCGGGTCTATCTGTGACAGAGGCCGCTTCAAACACGCGTCAAGCACAACAGAACAGATCGTTCCAAACAGGAAGTCACTCACGAAAGCAGCATACAGCATCCGGTCATTTCAAAAGAAAACACAATGTTCAGACCGGTATAGACTCCCATTTTTTTCCGTATATTTTAAGGCCAACACACTGAAATTGTGCTGCGCTGAGGACCAGACACGCTTCCTGTGGGCGAGGGCTGAGACGGAACGCGCCGGAGACGGATCCTGTGGGATCGAGGGGTGAGAGGTTTGTCCTCTTTCAGTCCAAACAAGCATGAACAGAACACAGGAAGCATGGCCGACAGGAGAGATGACAGGAAGCATGACCGACAGGAGAGATGGCCGACGGGAGAGATGACAGGAAGCATGGCCGACAGGAGAGATGGCCGACGGGAGAGATGACAGGAAGCATGGCCGACAGGAGAGATGGCCGACGGGAGAGATGACAGGAAGCATGGCCGACAGGAGAGATGGCCGACGGGAGAGATGACAGGAAGCATGGCCGACAGGAGAGATGGCCGACGGGAGAGATGACAGGAAGCATGGCCGACAGGAGAGATGGCCGACGGGAGAGATGACAGGAAGCATGGCCGACGGGAGAGATGGCCGACAGGAGAGATGACAGGAAGCATGGCCGACAGGAGAGATGGCCGACGGGAGAGATGGCCGACGGGAGAGATGACAGGAAGCATGGCCGACAGGAGAGATGGCCGACGGGAGAGATGACAGGAAGCATGGCCGACAGGAGAGATGGCCGACGGGAGAGATGACAGGAAGCATGGCCGACGGGAGAGATGGCCGACAGGAGAGATGACAGGAAGCATGGCCGACAGGAGAGATGGCCGACGGGAGAGATGGCCGACGGGAGAGATGACAGGAAGCATGGCCGACAGGAGAGATGGCCGACGGGAGAGATGACAGGAAGCATGGCCGACAGGAGAGATGACAGGAAGCATGGCCGACAGGAGAGATGGCCGACGGGAGAGATGACAGGAAGCATGGCCGACAGGAGAGATGACAGGAAGCATGGCCGACAGGAGAGATGGCCGACGGGAGAGATGGCCGACGGGAGAGATGACAGGAAGCATGGCCGACAGGAGAGATGGCCGACAGGAGAGATGACAGGAAGCATGGCCGACAGGAGAGATGGCCGACGGGAGAGATGACAGGAAGCATGGCCGACAGGAGAGATGGCCGACGGGAGAGATGGCCGACGGGAGAGATGACAGGAAGCATGGCCGACGGGAGAGATGACAGGAAGCATGGCCGACGGGAGAGATGGCCGACGGGAGAGATGACAGGAAGCATGGCCGACAGGAGAGATGGCCGACAGGAGAGATGGCAGGAAGCATGGCCGACGCGAGAGATGGCTGACAGGAGAGATGACAGGAAGCATGGCCGACGCGAGAGATGGCCGACAGGAGAGATGACAGGAAGCATGGCCGACGGGAGAGATGGCCGACGGGAGAGATGGTCGACAGAAAGCATGGCCGACAGGAGAGATGACAGGAAGCATGGCCGACGGGAGAGATGGTCGACAGGAAGCATGGCCGACGGGAGAGATGGCTGACGGGAGAGATGGTCGACGGGAGAGATGGCCGACAGGAGAGATGACAGGAAGCATGGCCGACGGGAGAGATGGTCGACAGAAAGCATGGCCGACAGGAGAGATGACAGAAAGCATGGCCGACAGGAGAGATGGCTGACAGGAGAGATGACAGGAAGCATGGCCGACGCGAGAGTTGGCCGACAGGAGAGATGACAGGAAGCATGGCCGACGGGAGAGATGGCCGACGGGAGAGATGGTCGACAGAAAGCATGGCCGACAGGAGAGATGACAGGAAGCATGGCCGACGGGAGAGATGGTCGACAGGAAGCATGGCCGACGGGAGAGATGGCTGACGGGAGAGATGGTCGACGGGAGAGATGACAGGAAGCATGGCCGACGGGAGAGATGGCCGACGGGAGAGATGGTCGACAGGAAGCATGGTCGACGGGAGAGATGGCTGACAGGAGAGATGACAGGAAGCATGGCCGACGCGAGAGATGGCCGACAGGAGAGATGACAGGAAGCATGGCCGACGGGAGAGATGGCCGACGGGAGAGATGGTCGACAGAAAGCATGGCCGACAGGAGAGATGACAGGAAGCATGGCCGACGGGAGAGATGGTCGACAGGAAGCATGGCCGACGGGAGAGATGGCTGACGGGAGAGATGGTCGACGGGAGAGATGGCCGACAGGAGAGATGACAGGAAGCATGGCCGACGGGAGAGATGGTCGACAGAAAGCATGGCCGACAGGAGAGATGACAGAAAGCATGGCCGACAGGAGAGATGGCTGACAGGAGAGATGACAGGAAGCATGGCCGACGCGAGAGATGGCCGACAGGAGAGATGACAGGAAGCATGGCCGACGGGAGAGATGGCCGACGGGAGAGATGGTCGACAGAAAGCATGGCCGACAGGAGAGATGACAGGAAGCATGGCCGACGGGAGAGATGGTCGACAGGAAGCATGGCCGACGGGAGAGATGGCTGACGGGAGAGATGGTCGACGGGAGAGATGACAGGAAGCATGGCCGACGGGAGAGATGGCCGACGGGAGAGATGGTCGACAGGAAGCATGGTCGACGGGAGAGATGGCTGACAGGAGAGATGACAGGAAGCATGGCCGACGGGAGAGATGGCCGACGGGAGAGATGGTCGACAGGAAGCATGGTCGACGGGAGAGATGGCTGACAGGAGAGATGACAGGAAGCATGGCCGACAGGAGAGATGGCCGACAGGAAGCAGTGATCATTAGTTGGTGAAATGTCCATGTTGGTTTGGGCACAGTAGCAGGGCAGTCAGCTCTCTGGTCATGTTGTGAAACTGTCACATAATATTTACTGTAGGTCACCTGTACACAATGTTAGCGACTCTGAATCTTGCTAGCATAGCATTTCTGGCTGTAGAGTCAAATGTCCCCCTAAATATGAAACACAGACAGCAGCCAGTGTAGATGAATGCTGATGTGGTGTGATGGTGGGGGGGCTGCAGACTGTGACCCCCCCCCCCCCCCCCCCCCACCGCTGCTCTCACACAGTTTTCTTTGTGTGAAGACGCCCACACACACAGAGAGAGAACAGAGAGCTTCAGTCCTGGGGGGCCGCTCTGCCCACACTCAGCAGGGGGGGGACATCTGAGCTGTGACCCGTCTGACGTCTGTTCGTCATTAAATTGATCATCAGATTTGTTTTCTCATCATTTCAGTCGTTTACACATGAGGGACAATCCTCACGACTCACACAGTTATGGGCGACCACAGTTTGCATGGCTGTTTATAAAGGGGCGGAGTCTGCAACATCTGAGCAATCACAGTCATGAACCAGTCATCAGCAGAGCAGCTTCAATACAAATATGAGACTTAAACATTAGACAAATAATCCTAAAGTTTTCAAAGGAGAGCGGAAGCACAGCTGACTGACACTCAGCAGGTTGATCACCTGCTGCAGAGCAGGTCAGGTGTGCAACATGTACCCTGGTCAGGAGGGAACCACCTTCATAGTTTTGACAAACATTATTTATTTTACAGGAATTAAAGTTCTCCGCCGCTATGAAAGATTTCCGTCAATTGAATGATATTGTCAATTGAAATCGAGGCCATGTTTGCGTTTGGCTCCGACGGGGGAGAAACACGGTGGTGGGAGGGGGACGATCCCAGTGGCATGCCAGAGTTCAGAATCCAGTTCGATTACCTGCAGCTGGAGCAGACACAACGTTACATCGGAGCGCAGCGCTAACACCGTCCGGCAGGGAACTCACTTCGACATGGCAGGTGCTTACAGTACAGTAGCCTTACAGAGGAAAGCAACATAGATAACACTGTAGGAGTCGGTCCTCTTATTAGCTAAACTAGCTAGCATGAGCTACTTTCATGGTGTTTCTGAACTCAGTGATGGAAAGTAACAAAATACATTCTCTCCAGTTCTGTGTATTTGAGGTCATTTACTTTAACATATAAGACTACTCAGTTTTGCAGCCGTCAAGACTCGTGTTGGGAACTTTGTCCCTGTGTATATTAACCCTGAGTTTAGCTCTCTCACACTCAACAGACAGTGTGTGTTTGTGTCAGGAAGGCAAGGCAAGTTTATTTATATAGCACATTTCAGCAACAAGACAATTCAAAGTGCTTTACATAGAACAACAAAGGCAAAGAAAACAGGACATTAAAAAGCAAAGTGAAGAAAAACTGCTGAAATAGAAACTAAAATATAAAAATAAACTAAAATAAAAATGAGAAATAAGGGTAAAAGCTACAGTGCAGATATAAATAATTTAGAATAGTTATTAAAATAAAAGTATTAAAATAGTTTAATAAAAGGCCGCCGTGAACAGGTGAGTCTTCAGGCTTGATTGAAGAGTGTTTCAGCAGACCTGCATGTTTCTGGGAGTTTGTTCCAGATATACGGAGCATAAAAACTGAATGCTGCTGCTCCATGTTTGGTTCTTACTCTGGGGACAGAAAGCACACCTGTCCCTGACGACCTGAGGGGTCGGGATGCTTCGTACTGTGTCAGGAGATCACAAAGATATTTTGGCCCTTGACCGTTCAGCACTTTGTAAACCAGCAGTAGTACTTTGAAGTCTATTCTCTGACAGACAGGGAGCCAGTGTAAAGACCTCAGAGCTGGAGTGATGTGATCTCCTGTCCTGGTCTTGGTGAGGACTCGAGCAGCAGCGTCCTGGATCAGCTGCAGTTGTCTGATTGATTTTTTAGGGAGACCTGTAAAGACACTGTTACAGTAATCAAGTCAACTGAAGATAAATGCATGGACCAGTTTTTCTAGATCCTGCTGAGACATCAGTCCTTTAATCCTGGATATATTCTTGAGGTGATAGTAGGCCGACTTTGTGATTGTTTAATGTGGCTTTGATGGTTCAGGTCTGAGTCCATGACTACACCCAGATTTCTGGCTTGGTCAGTGGTTTTCAACACTAATGACTGAAGCTGTGCGACTTTGAATCGCTCCTCCTTAGCTCCAAAAATAACGGCCTCAGTTTTGTCTTTGTTTAATTGAAGAAAATTATGGCACATCGGCTCATTGATTTGTTAACAGTGGAGCAGATTTGTTGTGCACTGCCACACTCGGTTGTTGGGGAGGTTTGTTGCTAACCCTCCCTTTTGCAGCTGTCCACCGCTGTGTCTTACCAACTACCGGGGTTGAGGAGGCGCTCTGCCTGGGAGGTAGTGAAGGCCAGCCGGTCTCATCACATATCTCAGTGCGCTGTGCTCTGCCTGTTATTCGTCCTCCCATTTCCCAGGGACGTGATTTACTCTCAGGCTTTGCCCCAAGATAGTTCCAAGGAGGACTACCACTCGAAGATTTATTCCACAGTACAGAGCCCCCCTGTTTCTTGGTAGTTTTGTGTGTCCCTTAGCCGTGTGTTAGCTTGCTCTTGTCCACTGTTTTGAGTCAACGGCAAAGTGGTGTCATTCCCACACAGACCGTTCACCTCCACATTCACTTCTAGGCGGTGAATTTTGGTCTCCAGCACTGCAATCTTTTGTAGGAGTTTGTGATAGTCGTCCGTGGAGAAGGGGGGCATCTTGATGCTAGTTAGCTTTAGCTGTGCGCTAGCTGTGTGCTACGTTTCCATGTGCTGCAGTACAGGCTTGTGCTGTTGTTATGCCACAGTCATGTAGCCCTAAGTAGGTCATAAAATTGTTAAAATATGGCAACAGACCTGCTAAAAATCTATAATAATTACAGTCCCAGTGATTTATAATGTCCAGGATCCACTGTCGATTAGTTAGAGTGAAACAAATGAAGATATCAGCAACAGAATGTAAGCAAAGCGGAGAGCGAGCAGCAAAGCGTCTGCACTGTAAGGAAGCAGGAAGCAGCGTCTAAACTCAGAAACCATCAGACTCTGAATGCATTAAGTCCCACGACGCCACAAACGCATCACGCTGTGTTCAGGTGCCTCCAGTTCACTTCCTGTTTATCGATCCACATCAGTAAGAGATGATTAACTTCGCTGCACCGAGGAGGCAGAGAGACGTACACCTGACAGGTGTGTAAGAAAGAGCAGCTCACTGTCAGATAATGCTGCATGTATTGAAACACAGTTCCCAGAATGCTTTGGTGGATGTAAACAGGAAGTATAATGTTGCCATGCCATGTATCAAAAACTGCAGCATGTGTCCTTTGTCGTGTTTGTTTTGGGTTATTGTATTTATTTTTGAATATTTCACGTTTGACCTCGTCAGCCACCGTACCTGCTGACAGACTACAACAATTCATTTCCTGTTGTTAGAACACCTGCTCACACCTCACTCTGTATGTCTGCCTCCCCCTCCCTCCCTCCCCCTCACAGTGTGTGTGTGGAGCAGAAGGAGAAACCCGGTTTGTCTCTCAGATATGAAGTTGAGTCAGAGTTCAGCAGGTAACAAACCTGCCTGATGCTCCGTCTTCATCTTCTAACAGTCTGATGAGTCAGAAGAGCAGGATGAGCAGCTGCAGCATCCTCACAATGCTAACACAATGCTAACACAATGCTAACAGCCCTGTGTGTGTGCACATTAATCCAGGCTGGCAGAGACACACTCAGCTGTTGTCATAATAAATGTGCTCTTTGATGTTAGTCTGCAGGAAGCTTCCGTGTGTGTGTGTGTGTGTGTGTGTGTGTGCGTGTGTGTGTGTGTGTGTGTGTCTGTGTCTGTGCTCAGATGTATTGTTTGTGGCAGCAGGAGTCTTGTTGTTGTGTTGCCTTGTTGTTGTGTTGCCTTGTTGTTCACAGACACACACTGCATTAAGTGATAAGACAGGCAGAGCAGTTTGAGTTTGAGACTCACTGTAACACACACACACACACACACACACACACACAAAGAGCTGCTGTTAAAGTCTCACACTGATTTCAAACATCCGCTCGTTAAACAACCTGCACATTAAACTGAAATATTCAACACACACAAACTGTAACCTGCAGATCAAAGGTCATCAGGTAAATCCTCCTCACCTGTGTTCGGTCTCTCTGTTTTACTTTGAACTAATATTTATAAACTGTCCGAGGTCACTCGCTGATTGGACAGCTTTGATGATGTCATCATGCATGATGAGCGCATCATCAGGAACAAAGAGTGTTTTTAAGACGTCTCTCTAATGTCCAGCAGGGGGCGTCTCAGTGTGATCCTATAGAAGTCTATGAGAACATGCTCCTCCTCCTCTCCTGATGTATTCCCTCAGTAAACATGTTCCTAATGACTTTATGGTCTCAGTCTCTAGTTTCACGTCTTCTTCAACACAGCATGATGTTCATTTAGTCACTGAAGCTCCCACTGAGAGTCACACAGACCAGGAGGAGGGGAGGGGTTAGGGCGGGGCTACCTGTGATTGACTCTCAGGAGTCGACTGTCCATTCTTTCAGTAAGGACATAATATTAGCATGTTTTTTAGCTACAGCCACATTAGCATCCTAAAATGTTCCAGGTTGGTTCATCATGTTGGCACAATGAGGTTTAAAAACATGTTTTGCTCATGCAAGTGCAGATGAATGTTTCCTGTGAGGCCCTCTGGGGGATGTTAAGCTTGCTAAGAGGTCAAAGGTCACATGTGGTCACACCTGAACAGGAAGTACACAGTCAAAATAAACCTACAGGGGAGCAGACCTGCTGGTGTAAAATTGTACTTAAAGTTTTTGCTGTATAGTAACATGAAGAACTGAGTCGTAGCCTGAACGTGTTAGCTGCTAACATGAAGCTCGGAGCTGCTGACAGACCAGTGTACACCTGTGGAGTGCTGTGTGTGTGTGCGTGTGTGTGTGCGTGTGTGTGTGCGTGTGTGTGTGCGTGTGTGTGTGCGTGTGTGTGTGTGTGTGTGTGTGTGTGTGTGTGTGTGCGTGTGCGTGTGTGTGTCTGTGTGCGTGTGAGAGTGCGTGTGCGTGAGGGGGTTTGAGAGGATCAGTTTTGGCAGAGAAAGGTCTCAGTCTGCTGGGAGAGGCTGTTCAGTGTCAGCGAGCGATGCTTCAGCTCTGCTCATGTTTTATTGATGATGTGATAATGAATATTTGAAGGCGAGCTGCAGGAGAGCAGCTTCCTGTCACACTTTGTGTCTCTGAGCAGAAGTAATGAGTTAAAACACTCAGAGCAGAGCGTCCACCTCTGACACCCAGCAGTGACTGAACAGACGTCTCTTTTAATAGTAATTATATCATTTTATTTAGTGATAGCAGAGATATAATGACGAGTTCCAAAGGTCACCTCTGCACAATAATAATATTCTCTTTAAGTAGTGCAGCATGTTTCTTCTTTATTTATTTCTCTACCAGTTTGATCTTGTTCTTGGTTTCTTGTTCAGCATCATCATGAAGAAAAACCTGCTCGGCTTTAAGTCCAGTTTTCATACAAAATAAAGTTGAATGATACAAATATGAATGAAAGTTTGATAAGAATGACACAATGACTGTATATAAAGATGGACGACGCGTCTCCATCTGCTACCATTGTACAAAATTGATGCCAAAATAGCCCCTGTGATAGGTGCTGCCATCTTGTGATGGTGACGTCATACGGAGCCAGAGACTGCGCAGTAGAGCTCGGCAGGTGGCGTCGCAGGAGCAACTTCGGCTAACCAAAACACACACTTAACTTACCGAAAAAACAGCAAGGATCCCGCACGCCGGGATCAGGGAATAATAACCAAAAAGAAGCAAAATCAGTCTCAATATTTATTATAATGAAATAATCAATATTTTCAATTAAAAGTGAAAAGGGGAAGGTATGAATCCGAGCACTGACCTTTCAACCAGCATCGTTGAGTCCATCCTCACCTGCTCCATCACCGTCTGGTACGCTGCTGCCACTGCCAGGGACAAGGGCAGGCTGCAGCGTATCATCCGCTCTGCAGAGAGGGTGATCGGCTGCAATCTGCCATCTCTCCAGGACCTGTACACCTCCAGGACCCTGAGGCGTGCAGGTAAGATCGAGGCCGACCCCTCTCACCCTGGACACAGTCCCTTTGAGACCCTCCCCTCTGGCAAGAGGCTGCGCTCCATCAGGACCAATGCTGAAGGCATTCACAGCATATGTTCTTCTCTTCATGGAATCCTTTATTATTCTGCCGCTTCTCCTTCCACATTTTTCAACCAATTCAAACATCAAAACATTCCGCGCATTCGGGATTGGTGTGCTATGACTTTTTCCATTCATACCATTCATCGTTTTCGAGATATTCCCGTTTTTCCCGGATATTTTACCCATTCAAATTTTCAGCCTTTTTCAGCATATTTCAACCTTTTTCAAGACTTCACAGCTCAGTCCTCCAGAAACTCCATTCTACTTTTAAAATATTCACACATCTTTCAGCTTTCTTCAGGTCATTTCAACTCTTTCGTATCATTCATAATAACTTGGACACCTTCTAAACAAATTGCAACTGAGCCCAAAATTTTCACTCCACATCCATAAATGTGTTGGATGTGGATGTGGAGGTTGGACGTGCCTACGTACTACGGTGAGTGTCATTGCCTGTCTTCTCGCTGCTGCTGTGTTGTCCTGTGCTGTTTGTAGCTGCTGCTAGAGCTCGAGCTAAATCGATTAATCTGCTGTAATTATCATCACTGTGGTTATTCAGCTGCTGTGTACTTAAACAGACACTAGTTTTCATCAAGCACTCTCGTTGTTGCATTAGCGTCATATCTGCTAAACCCTAAACTTTATACTCGCTTAGCCGTTAGCTTAGCAGCTAGCTTAATCCATTGAAGTGGCTTCTCCCGAGCAGCCGGGATGCAGTGGCTGGGTTACTCTCGGAGGGAAGCATAGCCGCAAGACGAAGCACACGGTTCACCACCAACCACTTCACGTTTCGAACAAGTTTTCCCCACTCAGCGACACACCCGCTGAGAAACCAACTCTGGTTATTGGCAGCTCCATAGTCAGAAACGTGAAGTTAGCGAAGCCAGCGGCCATAGTGAAATGTATTCCTGGGGCCAGAGCGGGCGACATCGAGTCCAATTTAAAACTGCTGACAAAGGATAATCGTAAATTTGATAAGATTGTAATTCATGTCGGCGTTAATGACTCCCGGTTACGTCAATCGGAAGTCACTAAAATTAATGTTGAGTCGGTGTGTGCATTTGCAAAGACGATGTCGGACTCCGTAGTTTTCTCTGGACCCCTGCCCAATCTGACGAGTGATGACATGTATAGCCGCATGTCATCATTCAACCGCTGGCTGTCGAGGTGGTGCCCAGCAAACGATGTGGGCTTCATAGATAACTGGCAGACATTCTGGGGAAAGCCTGGTCTGATCGAAGAGACGGCATTCATCCCACTTTGGATGGTGCAGCTCTTTTGTCTCGTAATATGGCTAAGTTTGTTAGTCGTAAAACCTGACAAACCAGAGTTGAGACCAGGAGGCAGAGCTGTAGTCCTACACACTCCTCTGAGCTTCCCTGTGAGCAGTTTCCCAGCCACAATGTTCATGTTATAGAGACTGTGTCTGCCCCCCAACCCAGGCCTTTTATTACAGTTAATTCAAACTCAAATAAAAAAGAAGTAAATCAAAAAATTTTAATAAAAATTAAAACAACAATCGAAGTTATGCCAAAAAATATGAGAATTAAATGTGGTGTGTTAAATATCAGATCCCTGTCATCTAAAGCTCTATTAGTGAACGATCTGATATCAGATGATCATATTGATTTACTCTCTTTAACTGAGACTTGGCTGTGTCAGGAAGAATATGTCAGCTTCAATGAATCCACTCCTCCCAGTCATCTTAATACTCATACTCCTCGAGACACTGGTCGAGGTGGTGGAGTGGCAGCTATCTTCAGTTCTAGTCTTCTAATCAACCCTCGACCCAAACTTAGTTTCAGCTCTTTTGAAAGCCTTGTTCTGAGTTTTTCACACCCAGCTTGGAAAACTTTACAGCCTGTTTTATTTGTGATAGTATACCGCCCTCCTGGCGCATACTCTGATTTTCTAACTGAATTCTCAGAGTTTTTATCAGATTTAGTCCTGAGTTCAGATCAAATAATTATTGTAGGGGACTTCAATATTCATGTAGATGTTGATAATGATAGTCTTAGCATGGCATTTATGTCCCTTTTGGACTCTATTGGTTTCACTCAAAGTGTAAACCAGCCTACTCACCGCTTTAACCACACCCTCCACCTTGTTCTGTTTACTACAGAAAGCTCTGATGCTAATGTTAGTCCCTCTCAGCTTGATCAGTTTGTTGATAGTCCTGCAGGTTTGCTGAGAAGTACTCTAGACTCGATTGCCCCCTTAAAAAAGAAGATTATTAAACGACAGAGGCTAGCTCCATGGTATGACTCAGAAACTCGTAACTTGAAGCAAATGTCGCGTAAATTTGAAAGAATGTGGCGATCCACCAAAACAGAAGAGCCTCGTTTACTCTGGCAAAATAGTCTTAATAAATACAGGAAGGCCCTACGGCATGCTCGAGGTGTCTACTACTCCTCCCTCATAGAAGAAAATAAAAACAATCCCAGGTACCTTTTCAGCACTGTAGCCAGGCTGACAGAGAGTCACAGCTCCACTGAGCCAAGTATTCCTATAGGCCTCAGCAGTGATGATTTCATGAGCTTCTTTAAGGACAAAAAGATTAGAGGCTCTGTAACCTCCTGCCGTTACCTGGTGCAGATGTATCTTTGGAAACTGCTCAAAAACCTGATGTTTACACTGTTTCTCTCCAATTGACCTTCCTGAGCTAAATTCTCTGATATCTTCGTCTAAACCATCAACCTGTCTTTTAGACCCGATTCCAACCAAGCTGCTTCAGGAAGTCTTTCCCTCAATCAGTACTTCTTTACTAGATATGATCAATATGTCTTTATCGACGGGCTATGTACCCCAGCCTTTTAAACTAGCTGTAATTAAGCCACTTCTTAAAAAGCCTACCCTAGATTCAGGCACCTTAGCTAACTATAGACCTATATCTAACCTTCCTTTTATCTCAAAGATCCTTGAGAAAGCAGTCGCTAATCAATTATGTGACTTTCTTCATAACAACAGTTTATTTGAGGACTTTCAGTCAGGATTTAGAGTCCACCACAGCACTGAGACAGCACTGAGAGTTTCAAATGATCTACTTACTGCTTCAGACAGAGGACTTCTCTCTGTACTCGTCCTGTTAGATCTTAGTGCCGCTTTCGACACGATAGACCATCACATCCTGTTACAGAGACTAGAACAGCTAATGTTCATTACAGGATCTGCACTAAGTTGGTTTAAATCTTATCTATCAGATCGATCTCAGTTTGTTAATGTTCATGATGTGTCCTCTATGCACACCAAAGTTAGTCATGGAGTTCCACAAGGTTCTGTGCTCGGACCGATTCTTTTTACCTTATATATGCTTCCTCTGGGTAATATCATGAGGAAACACTCCATTAATGTTCATTGTTATGCAGATGATACTCAATTATACTTATCTATGAAGCCAGACGAAACCAATCAGCTATCTAAACTAGAAGCATGCCTTAAGGACATAAAGATCTGGATGACTAGAAACTTTCTGCTACTTAATTCAGACAAACTGAAGTTATTGTGCTCGGCCCAAAACACCTTAGAGACTCTTTCTCTAATGATATAGCTGCCCTAGATGGCATCAGCCTGGCATCCAGCACTACTGTTAGGAATCTGGGAGTTCTGTTTGATCAGGATATGTCCTTCATCTCCCACATAAAACAAATATCAAGGACAGCCTTCTTTCATCTTCGCAACAAACATCAGACACATCCTGTCTCAACACGATGCAGAAAAACTCGTCCATGCATTCGTTACTTCCAGGTTGGATTATTGTAACTCGTTACTATCAGGCTGCTCTAATAAGTCACTAAAAACTCTGCAGCTGGTACAAAATGCTGGAGCACGTGTGCTGACAAGAACTAGGAAGAGAGGTCACATCTCTGCTGTATTAGCCTCTCTGCACTGGCTTCCTGTAAAATCTAGAATAGAATTTAAAATCCTTCTTCTTACTTACAAAGCTCTTAATGGTCCGGCACCATCATATCTTAAAGAGCTCATAGTGCCATATTACCCCTCTAGAACATTGCGCTCCCAGGATGCAGGCCTGCTTGTGGTACCTAAAGTCTCTAAGAGTAGTGTTGGAGGTAGAGCCTTCAATTACCAGGCCCCCCTCCTCTGGAACAATCTACCAGTCAGGGTCCGGGAGGCAGACACCCTCTCTTCTTTTAAGAGTTCAAACTTTCCTCTTTGACAAAGCTTATAGTTAGGGCTGGCTCAGGCTGGGACCAGCCCAGAGTTATGCTGCTATAGGTTTAGACTGCCGGGGGGATCTGACACACCAAGCTTCTCTCTCTCTCTCTCTCTCTCTCTCCCTCTCTCTCTCTCTCTCTCCCTCTCTCTCTCTCTCTCTCTCTCTCTCTCTGTCATATTAATGCAGCTCATTAACTCTGTATCTTCTGGTCCCATTAACATTACTAACCACATATCTTCCCGGGAGTTCTCGTGCTCCCTTGTCTTGAAGGTTCCTGAGGATCGTTGCTGCAGACCACCTGCTGCTGTGGACCTGCTCGACTGCAACAACTACTAACATCAGCCTTCCCCATAGTATCATTATTGTTGCTGCTAATGCTAATAGTAGACCTGTTGACTTCAACTGTTACAATTACGATTACCTCAGCCTTTATCATTACTCTGCTTCTCTCGCTAATTTATTTATTTATTTATTTATTTAGCCAATCTTCACCCTAGTCTACCACTATTATTGGCATTGTAACCATCAGTATGTGTCTGTTGTTGTTCATGTAACAAGGACATATGTTGTTGTTGCTCTCTTTGCCTGTCTCTATCCTGCATCTCCTTCTATCCCATTTTCGGCCCATCCAGTCGAGGCAGATGGCTGTTCAACATGAGTCTGGTTCTGCTCGAGGTTTCTGCCTGTTAAAGGAAGTTTTTCTGCCAATGTGCCGAATTGCTAAGTGCTACTCATGGTGATTCATGTTGGGCCTCTCTTTAAATAACTTAACAAAGAGTCGGTCTAGACCTGGGGTCCGTTTCACAAAGCAGGTTTATTGAAAACTCTGAGTCTGTTAAACCTGAAATGAGGGAAACTCTGAGTTTTCCGTTTCACAAAGGGAGGTAACTCAAACCAGAGAAAGAGGGGTAACTCTAGCCTGTTTCACAGAGAGAGGTAACTTAAGCTCTCGGTCAGTTACCGTAGTAACAGACTCTGTGAACCTCACCTGGTCGCGAGCAGGTTTTCTTCAGGACACTCAGAGCTTCGCTCTGTCTCCTCCCTCTAGAATATAAAACCCTCATTACTTCCTCGTTCATTCAGCCCGTCTCTCACGTGTGTTTGAGCGGTTACAAACTAAAAGAAGAAACGTTGCGTCTCTGTGCTGCTGTGACCGCTTTGCAAAAGTCTTTTATAATTATGATAAAAAAATCAAAAGACAAATCTGCGTCAAAGTCATCATGTGTAGATTTTCCACCACCACTGCTGAGAGCGCTCAGATAAGACGCCGTAAGTTATTGGATTTTTTTTTTTTAAACTAACACATTCAGTTTAATCAGCATGAATTATAATGTATGTGAAGTCAGCATCATGTTAGGGATAAAGCTGATGCACATTAAAACAGCCACTGAATGATATTTCATCTGTTTCATATTTAAAATATGATGAAGTGAGGTTCAGCCGTGAGCCTGTTCTGCCTGAGCCGCACCTTTCAATGATGTTCTTTGACTGCTCACATGTATGTTTTTCTCTCCCGCTGCATTGCTCCTAAATTAATATACATTTTAGCTTCCGGTCGTGATGAAGTATTAAATAAACAGACCAGTTCAAACTGACGCGTTCACTCGAGCCGCTTCTCTCTCTTTTGCAGCTGCAGCCGTGTTACTTTACGTTTCTAAAAACATGCTCGTATTCGCTGAACGTCCGCGTGAGGATTTCGAGCTCCGCTGGTGTGACGTAGGAGGACCTCTTTTTGTGTACCGTTGCCATGGTGAATCGTGGTGTCGAGGCTCCATTAATGCTGGCTTTTTACAGTCAGCGTGCACGCACTTAACTCCGGCTGAACCTACTCAGAGTTGATTGAACTAACTCTGATCAGCTGTTCTGGAACCCAAAACTCAGAGTTTCCTATCTCAGAGTAGATCGACTCAGAGTTTGTTGAACCTGCTTTGTGAAACGGACCTCTGCTCTTTCTGTAAAGTGTCTCGAGATAACTCTGGTTATGATTTGGCGCTATACAAATAAAATTTGATTCGATTTTTGGATTTTCATTGATTTATCAAATTGTAGGTGTTCTTGTGCTGCTTCTGTTAGACGGGTACTCGAAACCAAAAATTGTACACTTTTGCCTGGAGATGCCCAACTGTCACAGAAACTTGACCAACTGCTCCATCTGCTCTAATGTTGAATATTTCTGGAGAACTCCAAACGGATAACCTTTTGTATTTCACCGCCCTGGCATCATTTTTGGCAGTAGAGACATGAAATTTAAATGACGGCTTCACCAGACCCTTGTGATGGTCACATTAAATTTTTGTGTTGATAGCATTTACTGTCTTGACACAAGCACAGAAGTGTGAGAGGATGTTTTCACCTTAAATCTCATTAATATCAACTGCCAAAGTAAGAAGTCACACAGCTGCTACTCATGAACCATTGCCACGGCAACAGCTGAGTTCAGCAGGAGGTCACTTGAGGTCAGTTGTAGCTCAATTGACACACACACACAAGCATTTTTCAAGGCTGCTCTTCCATTTTAAACTCCTCCATCGTCCTCATCACCTCCTCAGTCCTCTTCCTCACCTCCAGACTCACTCTCATCACCTTACACATCTTTCATACTTCTATTCATTCATCATTCACCGCAGCATTAGCAGATGAGCGTCAGCTATTCAGCAGACAGCATTCACACCACAATGTCTTCAGAAATTGCATTTTCTAGTTAATTTATACTGTGAAACATTCGCACCACCATCATCCTGCACAAATATGCACATCTGTAATTACAGCTGGTCAACATGAGCTGCTCTTTTCTATCTTATTCTACTGAAGTTCACTGACTGCAGGAGTGCTGCTGTTAAACACAGTGTTTTTTGTATGTGTGAACCTACTTGGAAATAAACTTGATTCTGGTTCTGGTTCTGGTGTGTAAATTTGATACATCACATCAACCTGGACACACACACACACACATACTCTGTCAGCTTGACTTGGCTGCTGTCTGAGTTCAGTCCGTCAGCAGCAGCAGGATCTGGCATCTAATCAATGGAGGACGACCTCCGTGTAGGTCAGCGTTTGTTGAAAACACACACACACACAAACACACACACAGTGTGTAGTCAGACTTGATTTAGGAGAGAAAGACAGCTCAGAGAGGAGGATTGATAGAGAGTAACCAACTACAGGTCAAACACCAAGAAAAGCAACAAGACACTGTGATGTCTGTTAGCTTAGCATAATGACTGAAAATAAAGAGAAACAGCTAGCTTAACATAGCATAAAACAGTAAACGGAGAAAAACAGCTAACTTAATTTAGCAAAAAAACTGGATGGAGCAGAAAACAGTTAGCTTAACTTAGCTTTAAATCTGGACACAGAGGTAAACAATCGTCTTAACTAACTTACCCTAACCCTTAACTCAAAACATTTGGCTAGTACTAAGAGACAGCTAGTTAACAGCTAACTTAGTGTTAAAATAAAAACAAGTGAAAACAGTTAGCTTAACACAGTTAGCATTAAGACTAGAAAATGGGGGAATTAGCTAGCCTAACTCAGACTGGAAACTGGGGAAGAGCTAGTTTACTTAGCATAAAGCTAGAAATGGGGGAAACTACTACTTTAGCTGAGCAACAACTAGCCTAAGGGCCCGATCAGACAGAGCGCGTTTCAGCAGCTGGGGGCTTTTTTGTCGTCGTTTTCAATGAGAAGCTTTTTGCGCGCTGCTTTTGCGTTCTTGCGGAAACGCTCCTTGTGCCTCCGTGCGCCTCGCGTTTTTGAGGGAACGGTCCGTGCACCCCGCTTTTGGAGGAAACGCTCTGAGCGCCTCGCTTGAAAAACCTCAACTCAAAGCAGAAAAGCACCCGACTTCATGGGCGTTTTTTCTCATTGCCCAATCGGATATGTAGAGGCGGACCTTCTGTCAGTGTATATATTATATTATTATAATATAACGGTTAGGTTAATGACGGCTCATGATTCGGTGGTTGTTGTAACAAGCTGCTCTTTTTTTAACCGTAGGCTTCGACAGAAAAGGCAGCGCGGTGCGTTTTACAGCCTGCAGAACGCGCTCTGTCTGATCGGGACCTAAGAAAGCATAAAACGTGAAACCATTAAAAGTGATGAATACTTTTATTTTTACTGCTGCTACATTTTGCTGCTGAATCTGGTGCCCTGTAGTGATGTAGTATTTGTTCTCTGTGGCTGTGTGACTGCAGTAATCCTCTGAGGTCATGATTTTATTTATGTTTAATATTTGTTGTTAATTAAAGAGTGATGTCATAACTGCAGCTCTGCAACATGACTGATAAACAGGCTGTTTGAAGTATAAAGAGGATTTGACATTTGTGTGTGTGTGTGTGTGTGTGTGTGCGTGTGTGTGTATGTGTGTGTGTGCAGCCTTTGAAGCAGGCTGTGTTTGGTTCAGGACGGGGTGGGGGGGTGAGCGGCAGCAGCAGATGATGTAAATGTGCAGCAGCTGCAGGGTGATGCTCTGCTGTAAAGGAGGTTTATAATAACAGGTTTAACTGTGCTCTCAGGTGTCGCCGTCTGCTCCTCTGCTGTGTTTGATACAGAGGCGCTCTGAAGCTGAGTGCACGTTTCATCGGACAGGAGGCAGGTCCAAAAGGAACAAACCTCATGATTCTGTGACTGTGGAATGAACCAAGGTGTAGAGCAGCCACCTGCACAAGGCTCGAGTCATCAGGAGCATCTCTGATCTGAGTGTTATAGCTGTGCAGACACGCACACACACACACACACACACACACACACACAGGCGTCTGTGTTAGAAGTGGACTCTAATAACAATCAGCGGTTGGACTTTTGGATCTGCAGTGTTGGTGTTCCAGCAGCAGGGGGCGCTCCACATGGTGCAGTGACACCACTCCAATGTTTGCTCTGTGTGTGTGTGTGTGTGTGTGTGTGAGAGAGAGAGAGAGAGAGAGAGAGAGAGAGAGAGAGAGGTGAGGTGTGGTGCACTCTGGGTAATAAATAACCAGGAGATGGACGCTGCTAACCTTCAGCGTCAGGAAGCTGCTGAGAGGCCATCTGGAGTCCCGCCCCCGTGTGTGTGTGTGTGCTTCCTGTTTAACTTTCAGTGATGCTGCACACTTATTCAGAGCATCCTTCTCCTCCTGTTGAGTGACAGCGGTGTGTGTGTGAGTGTGTACCATCAGGTCTGTTCACATCACAGGAAGCAGGCTCCTTTCAAAATAAAGTGACCTCATACACTCACCTGACAGGTGTCCTTCTGGAGAAGTTGTTTGTTAGAGCTGCTGTAAAACAGAATAACAATCTGAGCCTGTCTTTGCTCCATCAGCCATCACAGCCTGTTTCACTGCTGCAGGCTGAACACGTCTCCTGCACATGTTCACACACTTGTGTACTCGTGTAGTTGTGTAGTTGTGTAAGTTGTGTAGTTGTGTTAGTTGTGTAGTTGTGTAGTTGAGTTAGTTGTGTAGTTGTGTTAGTTGTGTTAGTTGTGTAGTTGTGTAAGCTGTGTAGGTGTGTAGTTGTGTAAGTTGTGTAGTTGTGTTAGTTGTGTAGTTGTGTAAGCTGTGTAGGTGTGTAGTTGTGTAAGTTGTGTAGTTGTGTTAGTTGTGTAGTTGTGTAAGTTGTGTTAGTTGAGTTAGTTGTGTAGTTGTGTAAGTTGTGTAGTTGTGTAAGTTGTGTTAGTTGAGTTAGTTGTGTAGTTGTGTTAGTTGTGTAGTTGAGTTAGTTGTGTAGTTGTGTAGTTGAGTTAGTTGTGTAGTTGTGTAGTTGAGTTAGTTGTGTAAGTTGTGTAGTTGAGTTAGTTGTGTAGTTGTGTAGTTGAGTTAGTTGTGTAGTTGTGTTAGTTGTGTAGTTGTGTAAGTTGTGTAGTTGTGTAGTTGTGTAAGTTGTGTAGTTGAGTTAGTTGTGTAGTTGTGTAAGTTGTGTAGTTGTGTAGTTGTGTAGTTGTGTTAGTTGTGTAGTTGTGTAGTTGAGTAGTGGTGTAGTTGTGTAAGTTGTGTAGTTGTGTTAGTTGTGTAGTTGTGTAGTTGAGTTAGTTGTGTAGTCGTGTAAGTTGTGTAGTTGTGTAAGTTGTGTTAGTTGTGTAAGTTGTGTTAGTTGTGTAGTTGTGTAAGTTGTGTTAGCTGAGTTAGTTGTGTAGTTGTGTAAGTTGTGTAGTTGTGTAAGTTGTGTTAGTTGAGTAAGTTGTGTAGTTGTGTTAGTTGTGTAAGTTGTGTTAGTTGTGTAGTTGTGTAGTTGAGTTAGTTGTGTAGTTGTGTTAGTTGTGTAGTTGTGTAGTTGAGTTAGTTGTGTAGTTGTGTAGTTGAGTTAGTTGTGTAGTTGAGTTAGTTGTGTAGTTGTGTAGTTGAGTTAGTTGTGTAGTTGAGTTAGTTGTGTAGTTGTGTAGTTGAGTTAGTTGTGTAAGTTGTGTAGTTGTGTTAGTTGTGTAAGTTGTGTTAGTTGTGTAAGTTGTGTAGTTGTGTTAGTTGTGTAGTTGTGTAAGTTGTGTAGTTGAGTTAGTTGTGTAGTTGTGTAAGTTGTGTAGTTGTGTAGTTGTGTAGTTGTGTTAGTTGTGTAGTTGTGTAGTTGTGTAGTTGTGTAAGTTGTGTAGTTGTGTTAGTTGTGTAGTTGTGTAGTTGAGTTAGTTGTGTAGTCGTGTAAGTTGTGTAAGTTGTGTTAGTTGTGTAAGTTGTGTTAGTTGTGTAGTTGTGTAAGTTGTGTTAGCTGAGTTAGTTGTGTAGTTGTGTAAGTTGTGTAGTTGTGTAAGTTGTGTTAGTTGAGTTAGTTGTGTAGTTGTGTTAGTTGTGTAAGTTGTGTTAGTTGTGTAGTTGTGTAGTTGAGTTAGTTGTGTAGTTGTGTTAGTTGTGTAGTTGTGTAGTTGAGTTAGTTGTGTAGTTGTGTAGTTGAGTTAGTTGTGTAGTTGAGTAGTTGTGTAGTTGAGTTAGTTGTGTAGTTGTGTAGTTGTGTAGTTGTGTTAGTTGTGTAGTTGAGTTAGTTGTGTAGTTGAGTAGTTGAGTTAGTTGTGTAGTTGTTAGTTGTGTAGTTGTGTTAGTTGTGTATTTGTGTTAGTTGTGTTAGTTGTGTAGTTGTGTAAGTTGTGTAGTTGTGTAAGTTGTGTAGTTGTGTTAGTTGTGTAGTCGTGTAAGTTGTGTAGTTGAGTTAGTTGTGTAGTTGTGTAGTTGTGTTAGTTGTGTAGTTGTGTTAGTTGTGTAGTTGTGTAGTTGTGTTAGTTGTGTAGTTGTGTAAGTTGTGTTAGTTGTGTAGTTGTGTAGTTGAGTAGTTGTGTAGTTGAGTATTTGTGTAGTTGAGTTAGTTGTGTAGTTGTGTTAGTTGTGTAGTTGTTTAGTTGTGTTAGTTGTGTAGTTGTGTAGTTGTTAGTTGTGTAGTTGAGTTTGTTTTGTTAGTTGTGTAGTTGTGTAGTTGAGTTTGTTGTGTTAGTTGTGTAGTCGTGTAAGTTGTGTAGTTGAGTTAGTTGTGTAGTCGTGTAAGTTGTGTAGTTGAGTTAGTTGTGTAGTTGTGTAGTTGTGTAGTTGAGTTAGTTGTGTTAGTTGTGTAGTTGTTTAGTTGTGTTAGTTGTGTTAGTTGTGTAGTTGTTAGTTGTGTAGTTGAGTTTGTTGTGTTAGTTGTGTTAGTTGTGTAGTCGTGTAAGTTGTGTAGTTGAGTTAGTTGTGTAGTCGTGTAAGTTGTGTAGTTGAGTTAGTTGTGTAGTTGTGTAGTTGAGTTAGTTGTGTTAGTTGTGTAGTCGTGTAAGTTGTGTAGTTGAGTTAGTTGTGTAGTTGTGTAAGTTGTGTAGTTGACTTAGTTGTGTAGTTGAGTAGTTGTGTTAGTTGTGTAGTCGTGTAAGTTGTGTAGTTGAGTTAGTTGTGTAGTCGTGTAAGTTGTGTAGTTGAGTTAGTTGTGTAGTTGTGTAGTTGAGTTAGTTGTGTTAGTTGTGTAGTCGTGTAAGTTGTGTAGTTGAGTTAGTTGTGTAGTCGTGTAAGTTGTGTAGTTGAGTTAGTTGTGTAGTTGTGTAAGTTGTGTAGTTGAGTTAGTTGTGTAGTTGTGTAGTTGAGTTAGTTGTGTAGTTGTGTAAGTTGTGTAGTTGTGTAAGTTGTGTAGTTGAGTTAGTTGTGTAGTTGAGTTAGTTGTGTAGTTGTGTTAGTTGTGTAGTTGTTTAGTTGTGTTAGTTGTGTAGTTGTGTAGTTGTGTTAGTTGAGTTAGTTGTGTAGTTGTTAGTTGTGTAGTTGTGTATTTGAGTTAGTTGTGTTAGTTGTGTAGTCGTGTAAGTTGTGTAGTTGAGTTAGTTGTGTAGTCGTGTAAGTTGTGTAGTTGAGTTAGTTGTGTAGTTGAGTTAGTTGTGTAGTTGAGTTAGTTGTGTTAGTTGTGTTAGTTGTGTAGTTGAGTTAGTTGTGTAGTTGAGTAGTTGAGTAGTTGTGTTAGTTGTGTAGTTGTGTAAGTTGTGTAGTTGAGTTAGTTGTGTAGTTGAGTAGTTGTGTTAGTTGTGTAGTTGTGTAAGTTGTGTAGTTGAGTATTTATGTAGTTGAGTATTTATGTAGTTGAGTTAGTTGTGTAGTTGTGTAGTTGAGTTAGTTGTGTAGTTGAGTTAGTTGTGTAGTTGTGTTAGTTGTGTAAGTTGTGTAGTTGAGTATTTATGTAGTTGAGTTAGTTGTGTAGTTGTGTAGTTGAGTTAGTTGTGTAGTTGTGTTAGTTGTGTAGTTGTGTAGTTGTGTAAGTTGTGTAGTTGAGTTAGTTGTGTAGTTGTGTAAGTTGTGTAGTTGTTTAGTTGTGTAGTTGTGTTAGTTGTGTAGTTGAGTTAGTTGTGTAGTCGTGTAAGTTGTGTAGTTGAGTTAGTTGTGTAGTTGTGTAAGTTGTGTAGTTGAGTTAGTTGTGTAGTTGTGTAGTTGAGTTAGTTGTGTAGTTGTGTAAGTTGTGTAGTTGTGTAAGTTGTGTAGTTGAGTTAGTTGTGTAGTTGTGTTAGTTGTGTAGTTGTTTAGTTGTGGTAGTTGTGTAGTTGTGTTAGTTGAGTTAGTTGAGTTAGTTGTGTAGTTGTGTTAGTTGAGTTAGTTGTGTAGTTGTTAGTTGTGTATTTGAGTTAGTTGTGTTAGTTGTGTAGTCGTGTAAGTTGTGTAGTTGAGTTAGTTGTGTAGTTGCGTTAGTTGTGTAGTTGTGTAAGTTGTGTAGTTGAGTTAGTTGTGTAGTTGTGTAGTTGCGTAGTTGAGTTAGTTGTGTAGTTGAGTTAGTTGTGTAGTTGTGTAGTTGAGTTAGTTGTGTAGTTGTGTAGTTGAGTTAGTTGTGTAGTTGTGTAGTTGTGTAAGTTGTGTAAGTTGTGTAGTTGTGTAGTTGAGTTAGTTGTGTAGTTGTGTAAGTTGTGTAGTTGTGTAGTTGAGTTAGTTGTGTAGTTGTGTAATTGTGTTAGTTGTGTAAGTTGTGTAGTTGAGTTAGTTGTGTAGTCGTGTAAGTTGTGTAGTTGAGTTAGTTGTGAAGTTGTGTAAGTTGTGTAGTTGAGTTAGTTGTGTAGTTGTGTAGTTGAGTTAGTTGTGTAGTTGTGTAAGTTGTGTAGTTGTGTAAGTTGTGTAGTTGAGTTAGTTGTGTAGTTGAGTTAGTTGTGTAGTTGTGTTAGTTGTGTAGTTGTTTAGTTGTGTTAGTTGTGTAGTTGTGTAGTTGTGTTAGTTGAGTTAGTTGTGTAGTTGTTAGTTATGTAGTTGTGTATTTGAGTTAGTTGTGTTAGTTGTGTAGTCGTGTAAGTTGTGTAGTTGAGTTAGTTGTGTAGTCGTGTAAGTTGTGTAGTTGAGTTAGTTGTGTAGTTGAGTTAGTTGTGTTAGTTGTGTAGTTGAGTTAGTTGTGTAGTTGAGTAGTTGAGTAGTTGTGTTAGTTGTGTAGTTGTGTAAGTTGTGTAGTTGAGTTAGTTGTGTAGTTGAGTAGTTGTGTTAGTTGTGTAGTTGTGTAAGTTGTGTAGTTGAGTATTTATGTAGTTGAGTTAGTTGTGTAGTTGTGTAGTTGAGTTAGTTGTGTAGTTGAGTTAGTTGTGTAGTTGTGTTAGTTGTGTAGTTGTGTAGTTGTGTAGTTGTGTAAGTTGTGTAGTTGAGTTAGTTGTGTAGTTGTGTAAGTTGTGTAGTTGTGTAGTTGTGTAAGTTGTGTAGTTGTGTAAGTTGTGTAGTTGTGTAGTTGTGTAGTTGTGTAAGTTGTGTAGTTGAGTTAGTTGTGTAGTTGTGTAAGTTGTGTAGTTGTGTAGTTGTGTAGTTGTGTCGTTGAGTTAGTTGTGTAGTTGTGTAGTTGTGTAAGTTGTGTAGTTGAGTTAGTTGTGTAGTTGTGTAGTTGTGTTAGTTGAGTTAGTTGAGTAGTTGTGTTAGTTGTGTAGTTGTGTAAGTTGTGTAGTTGAGTTAGTTGTGTAGTTGTGTAGTTGAGTTAGTTTTGTAGTTGTGTAAGTTGTGTAGTTGTGTAAGTTGTGTAGTTGTGTAGTTGTGTAGTTGTTTAGTTGTGTAGTTGTGTTAGTTGTGTAGTTGTGTAGTTGAGTTAGTTGTGTAGTTGTGTAAGTTGTGTAGTTGAGTTAGTTGTGTAGTTGTGTAAGTTGTGTAGTAAAGTTAGTCGTGTAGTTGTGTTAGTTGAGTTAGTTGTGTAGTTGTGTTAGTTGTGTAGTTGTGTAAGTTGTGTAGTTGAGTTAGTTGTGTAGTTGTGTAAGTTGTGTAGTTGAGTTAGTTGTGTAGTTGTGTTAGTTGAGTTAGTTGCGTAGTTGTGTTAGTTCTGTAGTTGTGTACGTTGTGTAGTTGAGTTAGTTGTGTAGTTGTGTAAGTTGTGTAAGTTGTGTAGTTGAGTTAGTTGTGTAGTTGTGTTAGTTGAGTAGTTGTGTTAGTTGTGTAGTTGTTAGTTGTGTAGTTGAGTTTGTTGTGTTAGTTGTGTAGTCGTGTAAGTTGTGTAGTTGAGTTAGTTGTGTAGTCGTGTAAGTTGTGTAGTTGAGTTAGTTGTGTAGTTGAGTTAGTTGTGTTAGTTGTGTAGTTGAGTTAGTTGTGTAGTTGTGTAGTTGAGTTAGTTGTGTAGTTGTGTTAGTTGTGTAGTTGTGTAGTTGAGTTAGTTGTGTAGTTGTGTAAGTTGTGTAGTTGTTTAGTTGTGTAGTTGTGTTAGTTGTGTAGTTGAGTTAGTTGTGTAGTCGTGTAAGTTGTGTAGTTGAGTTAGTTGTGTAGTTGTGTAGTTGAGTTAGTTGTGTAGTTGTGTAAGTTGTGTTGTTGTGTTAGTTGTGTAGTTGTGTAAGTTGTGTAGTTGTGTAGTTGAGTTAGTTGTGTAGTTGTGTAAGTTGTGTAGTTGAGTTAGTTGTGTAGTTGTGTAAGTTGTGTAGTTGTTTAGTTGTGTAGTTGTGTAGTTGTGTTAGTTGTGTAGTTGTGTAAGTTGTGTAGTTGTGTAGTTGTGTAGTTGTGTAAGTTGTGTAGTTGAGTTAGTTGTGTAGTTGTGTAAGTTGTGTAGTTGTTTAGTTGTGTAGTTGTGTTAGTTGTGTAGTTGTGTAGTTGAGTTAGTTGTGTAAGTTGTGTAAGTTGTGTAGTTGAGTTAGTTGTGTAGTTGTGTAGTTGTGTTAGTTGAGTTAGTTGAGTAGTTGTGTTAGTTGTGTAGTTGTGTAAGTTGTGTAGTTGAGTTAGTTGTGTAGTTGTGTAGTTGAGTTAGTTGTGTAAGTTGTGTAGTTGAGTTAGTTTTGTAGTTGTGTAAGTTGTGTAGTTGTGTAAGTTGTGTAGTTGTGTAGTTGTTTAGTTGTGTAGTTGTGTAGTTGTGTTAGTTGTGTAGTTGAGTTAGTTGTGTAGTTTTGTAAGTTGTGTAGTTGAGTTAGTTGTGTAGTTGTGTAAGTTGTGTAGTTGAGTTAGTTGTGTAGTTGTGTTAGTTGAGTTAGTTGTGTAGTTGTGTTAGTTGTGTAGTTGTGTAAGTTGTGTAGTTGAGTTAGTTGTGTAGTTGTGTAAGTTGTGTAGTTGAGTTAGTTGTGTAGTTGTGTTAGTTGAGTTAGTTGCGTAGTTGTGTTAGTTCTGTAGTTGTGTAAGTTGTGTAGTTGAGTTAGTTGTGTAGTTGTGTAAGTTGTGTAGTTGAGTTAGTTGTGTAGTTGTGTTAGTTGAGTAGTTGTGTTAGTTGTGTAAGTTGTGTAGTTGAGTTAGTTGTGTAGTTGAGTTAGTTGTGTAAGTTGTGTAGTTGTGTTAGTTGTGTAGTTGTGTAGTTGTGTAGTTGAGTTAGTTGTGTAGTTGTGTAAGTTGTGTAGTTGTTTAGTTGTGTAGTTGTGTTAGTTGTGTAGTTGAGTTAGTTGTGTAGTCGTGTAAGTTGTGTAGTTGAGTTAGTTGTGTAGTTGTGTAAGTTGTGTAGTTGAGTTAGTTTTGTAGTTGTGTTGTTGATTTAGTTGTGTAGTTGTGTAGTAGTGTAGTTGAGTTAGTTATGTTATTTTTGTAGTTGAGTTAGTTGTGTAGTTGTGTTGTTGATTTAGTTGTGTAGTTGTGTAGTTGAGTTAGTTGTGTTATTTGTGTAGTTGTGTAAGTTGTGTAGTTGTTTAGTTGTGTAGTTGTGTTAGTTCTGTAGTTGAGTTAGTTGTGTAGTCGTGTAAGTTGTGTAGTTGAGTTAGTTGTGTAGTTGTGTAAGTTGTGTAGTTGAGTTAGTTGTGTAGTTGTGTAGTTGTGTAAGTTGTGTAGTTGAGTTAGTTGTGTAAGTTGTGTAGTTGAGTTAGTTTTGTAGTTGTGTTGTTGATTTAGTTGTGTAGTTGTGTAGTAGTGTAGTTGAGTTAGTTGTGTTATTTGTGTAGTTGAGTTAGTTGTGTAGTTGTGTTGTTGATTTAGTTGTGTAGTTGTGTAGTTGAGTTAGTTGTGTTATTTGTGTAGTTGTGTAAGTTGTGTAGTTGAGTTAGTTTCGAGTTGTGTAGTTGAGTTAGTTGTGTAGTTGTGTAAGTTGAGTTAGTTTCGAGTTGTGTAGTTGAGTTAGTTGTGTAGTTGTGTAAGTTGAGTTAGTTGTGTAGTTGTGTTAGTTGAGTAGTTGTGTTAGTTGTGTAGTTGTGTAAGTTGTGTAGTTGAGTTAGTTGTGTAGTTGTGTAGTTGTGTAGTTGAGTTAGTTGTGTAAGTTGTGTAGTTGAGTTAGTTTTGTAGTTGTGTAGTTGAGTTAGTTGTGTAAGTTGTGTAGTTGAGTTAGTTGTGTAAGTTGTGTAGTTGAGTTAGTTGTGTAGTTGAGTTAGTTGTGTAGTTGTGTAGTTGTGTAGTTGAGTTAGTTGTGTAAGTTGTGTAGTTGAGTTAGTTTTGTAGTTGTGTAAATTGTGTAGTTGAGTTACTTGTGTAGTTGTGTTGTTGATTTAGTTGTGTAGTTGTGTAGTTGAGTTAGTTGTGTTATTTGTGTAGTTGAGTTAGTTGTGTAGTTGTGTTGTTGATTTAGTTGTGTAGTTGTGTAGTTGAGTTAGTTGTGTTATTTGTGTAGTTGTGTAAGTTGTGTAGTTGTGTACGTTGTGTAGTTGAGTTAGTTGTGTAGTTGAGTTAGTTTCGAGTTGTGTAGTTGAGTTAGTTGTGTAGTTGTGTAGTTGAGTTAGTTGTGTAGTTGTGTAAGTTGTGTAGTTGTTTAGTTGTGTTAGTTGTGTAGTTGAGTTAGTTGTGTAGTTGTGTAAGTTGTGTAGTTGAGTTAGTTGTGTAAGTTGTGTAGTTGAGTTAGTTGTGTAGTTGTGTAGTTGTGTTAGTTGAGTTAGTTGTGTAGTTGTGTTAGTTGTGTAGTTGTGTAAGTTGTGTAGTTGAGTTAGTTGTGTAGTTGTGTAAGTTGTGTAGTTGAGTTAGTTGTGTAGTTGTGTTAGTTGAGTTAGTTGCGTAGTTGTGTTAGGTCTGTAGTTGTGTACGTTGTGTAGTTGAGTTAGTTGTGTAGTTGTGTAAGTTGTGTAAGTTGTGTAGTTGAGTTAGTTGTGTAGTTGTGTTAGTTGAGTAGTTGTGTTAGTTGTGTAGTTGTGTAGTTGTTAGTTGTGTAGTTGAGTTTGTTGTGTTAGTTGTGTAGTCGTGTAAGTTGTGTAGTTGAGTTAGTTGTGTAGTCGTGTAAGTTGTGTAGTTGAGTTAGTTGTGTAGTTGAGTTAGTTGTGTTAGTTGTGTAGTTGAGTTAGTTGTGTAGTTGTGTAGTTGTGTAGTTGAGTTAGTTGTGTAGTTGTGTTAGTTGTGTAGTTGTGTAGTTGAGTTAGTTGTGTAGTTGTGTAAGTTGTGTAGTTGTTTAGTTGTGTAGTTGTGTTAGTTGTGTAGTTGAGTTAGTTGTGTAGTCCTGTAAGTTGTGTAGTTGAGTTAGTTGTGTAGTTGTGTAAGTTGTGTAGTTGAGTTAGTTGTGTAGTTGTGTAGTTGAGTTAGTTGTGTAGTTGTGTAAGTTGTGTAGTTGTGTAAGTTGTGTAGTTGAGTTAATTGTGTAGTTGTGTTAGTTGTGTAGTTGTTTAGTTGTGGTAGTTGTGTAGTTGTGTAGTTGTGTTAGTTGAGTTAGTTGAGTTAGTTGTGTAGTTGTGTTAGTTGAGTTAGTTGTGTAGTTGTTAGTTGTGTATTTGAGTTAGTTGTGTTAGTTGTGTAGTCGTGTAAGTTGTGTAGTTGAGTTAGTTGTGTAGTTGTGTAAGTTGTGTAGTTGTTTAGTTATGTAGTTGTGTAGTTGTGTTAGTTGTGTAGTTGTGTAAGTTGTGTAGTTGTGTAGTTGTGTAGTTGTGTAAGTTGTGTAGTTGAGTTAGTTGTGTAGTTGTGTAAGTTGTGTAGTTGTTTAGTTGTGTAGTTGTGTTAGTTGTGTAGTTGTGTAGTTGAGTTAGTTGTGTAAGTTGTGTAAGTTGTGTAGTTGAGTTAGTTGTGTAGTTGTGTAGTTGTGTTAGTTGAGTTAGTTGAGTAGTTGTGTTAGTTGTGTAGTTGTGTAAGTTGTGTAGTTGAGTTAGTTGTGTAGTTGTGTAGTTGTGTAAGTTGTGTAGTTGAGTTAGTTTTGTAGTTGTGTAAGTTGTGTAGTTGTGTAAGTTGTGTAGTTGTGTAGTTGTTTAGTTGTGTAGTTGTGTAGTTGTGTTAGTTGTGTAGTTGAGTTAGTTGTGTAGTTGTGTAAGTTGTGTAGTTGAGTTAGTTGTGTAGTTGTGTAAGTTGTGTAGTTGAGTTAGTTGTGTAGTTGTGTAGTTGTGTTAGTTGAGTTAGTTGTGTAGTTGTGTTAGTTGTGTAGTTGTGTAAGTTGTGTAGTTGAGTTAGTTGTGTAGTTGTGTAAGTTGTGTAGTTGAGTTAGTTGTGTAGTTGTGTAGTTGAGTTAGTTGCGTAGTTGTGTTAGTTCTGTAGTTGTGTAAGTTGTGTAGTTGAGTTAGTTGTGTAGTTGTGTAAGTTGTGTAGTTGAGTTAGTTGTGTAGTTGTGTTAGTTGAGTAGTTGTGTTAGTTGTGTAAGTTGTGTAGTTGTGTTGTTGATTTAGTTGTGTAGTTGTGTAGTTGAGTTAGTTGTGTTATTTGTGTAGTTGTGTAAGTTGTGTAGTTGTTTAGTTGTGTAGTTGTGTTAGTTCTGTAGTTGAGTTAGTTGTGTAGTCGTGTTGTTGATTTAGTTGTGTAGTTGTGTAGTTGAGTTAGTTGTGTTATTTGTGTAGTTGTGTAAGTTGTGTAGTTGTTTAGTTGTGTAGTTGTGTTAGTTCTGTAGTTGAGTTAGTTGTGTAGTCGTGTAAGTTGTGTAGTTGAGTTAGTTGTGTAGTTGTGTAAGTTGTGTAGTTGAGTTAGTTGTGTAGTTGTGTAGTTGTGTAAGTTGTGTAGTTGTGTAAGTTGTGTAGTTGAGTTAGTTGTGTAAGTTGTGTAGTTGAGTTAGTTTTGTAGTTGTGTTGTTGATTTAGTTGTGTAGTTGTGTAGTAGTGTAGTTGAGTTAGTTGTGTTATTTGTGTAGTTGAGTTAGTTGTGTAGTTGTGTTGTTGATTTAGTTGTGTAGTTGTGTAGTTGAGTTAGTTGTGTTATTTGTGTAGTTGTGTAAGTTGTGTAGTTGAGTTAGTTTCGAGTTGTGTAGTTGAGTTAGTTGTGTAGTTGTGTAAGTTGAGTTAGTTGTGTAGTTGTGTTAGTTGAGTAGTTGTGTTAGTTGTGTAGTTGTGTAAGTTGTGTAGTTGAGTTAGTTGTGTAGTTGTGTAGTTGTGTAGTTGAGTTAGTTGTGTAAGTTGTGTAGTTGAGTTAGTTTTGTAGTTGTGTAAGTTGTGTAGTTGAGTTAGTTGTGTAAGTTGTGTAGTTGAGTTAGTTGTGTTATTTGTGTAGTTGAGTTAGTTGTGTAGTTGTGTTGTTGATTTAGTTGTGTAGTTGAGTTAGTTGTGTTATTTGTGTAGTTGAGTTAGTTGTGTAGTTGTGTTGTTGATTTAGTTGTGTAGTTGTGTAGTTGAGTTAGTTGTGTTATTTGTGTAGTTGAGTTAGTTGTGTAGTTGTGTTGTTGATTTAGTTGTGTAGTTGTGTAGTTGAGTTAGTTGTGTTATTTGTGTAGTTGTGTAAGTTGTGTAGTTGTGTACGTTGTGTAGTTGAGTTAGTTGTGTAGTTGAGTTAGTTTCGAGTTGTGTAGTTGAGTTAGTTGTGTAGTTGTGTAGTTGAGTTAGTTGTGTAGTTGTGTAAGTTGTGTAGTTGTTTAGTTGTGTTAGTTGTGTAGTTGAGTTAGTTGTGTAGTTGTGTAAGTTGTGTAGTTGAGTTAGTTGTGTAAGTTGTGTAGTTGAGTTAGTTGTGTAGTTGTGTAGTTGTGTTAGTTGAGTTAGTTGTGTAGTTGTGTTAGTTGTGTAGTTGTGTAAGTTGTGTAGTTGAGTTAGTTGTGTAGTTGTGTAAGTTGTGTAGTTGAGTTAGTTGTGTAGTTGTGTTAGTTGAGTTAGTTGCGTAGTTGTGTTAGGTCTGTAGTTGTGTACGTTGTGTAGTTGAGTTAGTTGTGTAGTTGTGTAAGTTGTGTAAGTTGTGTAGTTGAGTTAGTTGTGTAGTTGTGTTAGTTGAGTAGTTGTGTTAGTTGTGTAGTTGTGTAGTTGTTAGTTGTGTAGTTGAGTTTGTTGTGTTAGTTGTGTAGTCGTGTAAGTTGTGTAGTTGAGTTAGTTGTGTAGTCGTGTAAGTTGTGTAGTTGAGTTAGTTGTGTAGTTGAGTTAGTTGTGTTAGTTGTGTAGTTGAGTTAGTTGTGTAGTTGTGTAGTTGTGTAGTTGAGTTAGTTGTGTAGTTGTGTTAGTTGTGTAGTTGTGTAGTTGTGTAGTTGAGTTAGTTGTGTAGTTGTGTAAGTTGTGTAGTTGTTTAGTTGTGTAGTTGTGTTAGTTGTGTAGTTGAGTTAGTTGTGTAGTCCTGTAAGTTGTGTAGTTGAGTTAGTTGTGTAGTTGTGTAAGTTGTGTAGTTGAGTTAGTTGTGTAGTTGTGTCGTTGAGTTAGTTGTGTAGTTGTGTAAGTTGTGTAGTTGTGTAAGTTGTGTAGTTGAGTTAATTGTGTAGTTGTGTTAGTTGTGTAGTTGTTTAGTTGTGGTAGTTGTGTAGTTGTGTAGTTGTGTTAGTTGAGTTAGTTGAGTTAGTTGTGTAGTTGTGTTAGTTGAGTTAGTTGTGTAGTTGTTAGTTGTGTATTTGAGTTAGTTGTGTTAGTTGTGTAGTCGTGTAAGTTGTGTAGTTGAGTTAGTTGTGTAGTTGTGTAAGTTGTGTAGTTGTTTAGTTGTGTAGTTGTGTAGTTGTGTTAGTTGTGTAGTTGTGTAAGTTGTGTAGTTGTGTAGTTGTGTAGTTGTGTAAGTTGTGTAGTTGAGTTAGTTGTGTAGTTGTGTAAGTTGTGTAGTTGTTTAGTTGTGTAGTTGTGTTAGTTGTGTAGTTGTGTAGTTGAGTTAGTTGTGTAAGTTGTGTAAGTTGTGTAGTTGAGTTAGTTGTGTAGTTGTGTAGTTGTGTTAGTTGAGTTAGTTGAGTAGTTGTGTTAGTTGTGTAGTTGTGTAAGTTGTGTAGTTGAGTTAGTTGTGTAGTTGTGTAGTTGTGTAAGTTGTGTAGTTGAGTTAGTTTTGTAGTTGTGTAAGTTGTGTAGTTGTGTAAGTTGTGTAGTTGTGTAGTTGTTTAGTTGTGTAGTTGTGTAGTTGTGTTAGTTGTGTAGTTGAGTTAGTTGTGTAGTTGTGTAAGTTGTGTAGTTGAGTTAGTTGTGTAGTTGTGTAAGTTGTGTAGTTGAGTTAGTTGTGTAGTTGTGTAGTTGTGTTAGTTGAGTTAGTTGTGTAGTTGTGTTAGTTGTGTAGTTGTGTAAGTTGTGTAGTTGAGTTAGTTGTGTAGTTGTGTAAGTTGTGTAGTTGAGTTAGTTGTGTAGTTGTGTAGTTGAGTTAGTTGCGTAGTTGTGTTAGTTCTGTAGTTGTGTAAGTTGTGTAGTTGAGTTAGTTGTGTAGTTGTGTAAGTTGTGTAGTTGAGTTAGTTGTGTAGTTGTGTTAGTTGAGTAGTTGTGTTAGTTGTGTAAGTTGTGTAGTTGTGTTGTTGATTTAGTTGTGTAGTTGTGTAGTTGAGTTAGTTGTGTTATTTGTGTAGTTGTGTAAGTTGTGTAGTTGTTTAGTTGTGTAGTTGTGTTAGTTCTGTAGTTGAGTTAGTTGTGTAGTCGTGTTGTTGATTTAGTTGTGTAGTTGTGTAGTTGAGTTAGTTGTGTTATTTGTGTAGTTGTGTAAGTTGTGTAGTTGTTTAGTTGTGTAGTTGTGTTAGTTCTGTAGTTGAGTTAGTTGTGTAGTCGTGTAAGTTGTGTAGTGTAGTTAGTTGTGTAGTTGTGTAAGTTGTGTAGTTGAGTTAGTTGTGTAGTTGTGTAGTTGTGTAAGTTGTGTAGTTGTGTAAGTTGTGTAGTTGAGTTAGTTGTGTAAGTTGTGTAGTTGAGTTAGTTTTGTAGTTGTGTTGTTGATTTAGTTGTGTAGTTGTGTAGTAGTGTAGTTGAGTTAGTTGTGTTATTTGTGTAGTTGAGTTAGTTGTGTAGTTGTGTTGTTGATTTAGTTGTGTAGTTGTGTAGTTGAGTTAGTTGTGTTATTTGTGTAGTTGTGTAAGTTGTGTAGTTGAGTTAGTTTCGAGTTGTGTAGTTGAGTTAGTTGTGTAGTTGTGTAAGTTGAGTTAGTTGTGTAGTTGTGTTAGTTGAGTAGTTGTGTTAGTTGTGTAGTTGTGTAAGTTGTGTAGTTGAGTTAGTTGTGTAGTTGTGTAGTTGTGTAGTTGAGTTAGTTGTGTAAGTTGTGTAGTTGAGTTAGTTTTGTAGTTGTGTAAGTTGTGTAGTTGAGTTAGTTGTGTAAGTTGTGTAGTTGAGTTAGTTGTGTTATTTGTGTAGTTGAGTTAGTTGTGTAGTTGTGTTGTTGATTTAGTTGTGTAGTTGTGTAGTTGAGTTAGTTGTGTTATTTGTGTAGTTGAGTTAGTTGTGTAGTTGTGTTGTTGATTTAGTTGTGTAGTTGTGTAGTTGAGTTAGTTGTGTTATTTGTGTAGTTGTGTAAGTTGTGTAGTTGTGTACGTTGTGTAGTTGAGTTAGTTGTGTAGTTGAGTTAGTTTCGAGTTGTGTAGTTGAGTTAGTTGTGTAGTTGTGTAGTTGAGTTAGTTGTGTAGTTGTGTAAGTTGTGTAGTTGTTTAGTTCTGTTAGTTGTGTAGTTGAGTTAGTTGTGTAGTTGTGTAAGTTGTGTAGTTGAGTTAGTTGTGTAAGTTGTGTAGTTGAGTTAGTTGTGTAGTTGTGTAGTTGTGTTAGTTGAGTTAGTTGTGTAGTTGTGTTAGTTGTGTAGTTGTGTAAGTTGTGTAGTTGAGTTAGTTGTGTAGTTGTGTAGTTGTGTAAGTTGTGTAGTTGAGTTAGTTGTGTAGTTGTGTAAGTTGTGTAGTTGAGTTAGTTGTGTAGTTGTGTTAGTTGTGTAGTTGAGTTAGTTGTGTAGTTGTGTAAGTTGTGTAGTTGAGTTAGTTGTGTTAGTTGTTCTAATTGTGTAGGTGTGTAGTTGAGTTAGTTGTGTAGTTGTGTAAGTTGTGTAGTTGTGTAGTTGTGTAAGTTGTGTAGTTGAGTTAGGTGTGTAGTTGTGTTAGTTGTGTAGTTGTGTAAGTTGTGTAGTTGAGTTAGGTGTGTAGTTGTGTTTTTTGTTGGTTTAACTTGGTTTGGGAGGGTTTTGTGTAGTTTTACCTGCCAGGTGTGGTCTGTCCGGTCTGCGTCTTGACACGCCATGGTGAACAGCGGGAGCTTATCCGCGCTGACTCGGACGCATGGCCTGAAAGTGTGTGCCAGCTCTCTGTGCAGCGTGGAGGACGTTGCTTTAGCTGTGGGAGAGCTGATCGGACATGAGCCGACTCGGCTCCGCTGGGTTTGGAGGAGCCCAGAGGTGCGGGGACTGGGTCCGTCGGGGCCGAGCCCGGTGTCAGGGGTGTGGGTCCCACCGCTGTGAGCGGTCCCGCTGTTGCAGCGGGTGCTGCTGCTGCGAGCTGAACAACATTGTAGCAAGATTTGATATATGTTGTAGCTCCATACCATGACTGATGGGGGCGCTGTGCAGCACAAAAACTGTTGTTTTAAAGCAGCTGATAGACACAGCGGGGCCAGTCATGTCTGATAGTGCAGCCGTGCGTTCTTCGTTGGGGATACGCTCTGTCGGGCTGGTGCAGAAAAGCCTGGAGCTCTGGAGGCAGAAGGTCTCTGCAAAAGAGAAGAGCCTCCGACAGTACAGCGAGGGAGGGGTTCAAGCTGACCTCATGGACAACCGTACGGAATACTGAAAAATTAAACCTGGGCAGTCTGGACCGAAACACTCTGTACATGAACTGTGTAAAAACTATAAACCAAAAGAACCTGTGCAACAGAGCGGCCTCTGTGTGGACCATAGACTGTATAAAAAGATGGACGACATGACAGCTCCCTAAAAGTGAAGCCACACCCTCTCTGGCGCCCCCTGCTGACTGGCTGCAGTATAGCTCATAAAGCCCGCCTCCTCCATGTTAACAGATGGGACATGAGTCAAACTATAAAATCAAAATACACTCCTGATAAATTTTTCTCAAACATGGTTTCTGTCATTATAGTTAGTTCTTATCCTGCTGATTTATGTCCAAGTGTTCATTTTTCGGACAAGTTTATTTTTAATTAGTTATTTGATGCTGTCAAAATGATGATTGACAGCTCTGTTGACAAATTCAGTTCCTGCAGCCGATCAGTTCTGGGTGAGCAGAGCGGAGGACGATCCGCGAGTGGAGACGTAACTAAAACAATCACTGCAGTCATTGAAGTTTACATACCTGTGAACGTTAACCTCAGACCAACACAAGAAGCTGTGCGGTAGGCATGCGGGGTCCTTGCTGCGCAGACTCTGGCTCTGTATGACGTCATCATCGCAAGATGGCAGCGCCTATCACAGGGGCTATTTTGGCATCAATTTCGTACAGTGGGAGCAGATGGAGATGCGTTGTCCATCTATGTATACAGTCATTGATGTGGACCGACTCGGGGGACAAACCCCCCAGTGGAGGACCCTGTACTCTAAAAGAACGGACTAGGGACTGTTTTATAAGAGTGTTTGCTGGAGTTCTGCTTCCACAGGGTCACTGGGAACATGGAAAAGTTCCTGCAGCTGTGGGGATATGAGGAGGTGCTGTGCGGTGTGTCCGATCAGGCAGAGCTGAGGTTCAGTGATTGTCTTAGCTGAGTAGTAGTTTGTTTAGAATGTAACGTCACATGTCTGCCTGTTTTTTTTTATATGTAAATAAAGTTTGCTCCTCCTCCTTCTCCTCCTCTGCAGGTGTGAACCAGCTGCTGGCTCCGAGGTGGCCTGTAGAGAAGGTGAGACAGTTCACTGCTCACACACAGTAACACAGGACTTCTACACAGTCTGTTCCAGCTATCCTGCAGGAAGACAGTGACACCTGCTGGACTGTTGGAGCAGTACAACACACACACACACACACACACACGCTGTTCTGAATGCGTGGACCTGCTGCTTCCCATATGAAGTCATGACTTCAGTTTTATTGGCGTAAACACAGAGTGCAGCAGTCTCACACGCCTCCTCCTGCTGCTCATCTGAAACTGAAGCAGGTCAGCACGTCAGAAGAACTCGATGATAAAGTCTGAAACTGATTTAAACTACAAGAAATCAAGTTTAAAAGAAGGTGGAAGAAACAGGTCGAACAGGAAGTGACAGAGACAGGTAAACAGACAGACAGGTGGTTAATGAGAGTTTATGAACACTGTCAGCTTAAATATAAACGATAGTTCAGAGACACGATGCAGGTTTTATATTTGAGAGTAAACCTGAGACAGTCTGACTCTTCTTCTGCACTTCGAAGCTGTCTGTATTAAAACATGTATTTGTCTTCAGACTGAGAGCTAACCTGTCTGTCTGTCTGTCTGTCTGTCTGTCTGTCTGTGTTTCAGGACGAGGTGTCAGACAGACAGGCAGATGTCTCTCTGTCCTCGTCTCCGCTGATGTTTGACTCCAAGCAGCCGGTCACCAAACGTCACAGGAAGCTGCTCCTGAAGAGTAACGTAGCAGCTTCCAGCGCCCCTGCTGGTTGGGAGGATAAACTGCAGCAGGACAGGATTCAGGAGTCGCGGCGCCGCCTGCTGGCCGACGTCTGCTCCAGGTACCAGCTGGGCGTCTCTGTGCAGCGCTTCTCTCAGCGGCAGGTTTCCCGGGTCTTTGTGGAGGACCGGTCCCGGCTTCTGTACTGCGAGGTGCCCAAAGCTGGCTGCTCCAACTGGAAGCGGGTGCTGATGGTGCTGGGGGGCAGCGCCACCTCCACGCGGGACATCCCTCATGACGCGGCGCACAACGGCAACCACCTGCGGCGCCTGGACAGCTACGACCGTGCTGGCGTAGCCGACCGGCTGCGCTCCTACACCAAGGTGCTATTCGTCCGGGAGCCCTTCGAACGGCTCGTGTCGGCGTTCAGAGACAAGTTCGAGAGCCCGAACTCGTACTACCACCCCGTGTTCGGACGGCCCATCATCTCCCGGTACCGCACCAACGCCACGCGCAGCGCCCTGCACTCCGGTGCAGGCGTCACCTTCAGGGAGTTCGTGCAGTACCTGCTGGACGTGCGCCGGCCGGTGGGGATGGACATCCACTGGGAGCGAGTCAGCCAGCTGTGCCACCCCTGCCTGCTGAGGTACCACTTCATTGGGAAGTTTGAGAGCCTGGAGAGTGAAGCTAACGTCCTGCTGCGCAGCGTCGGAGCGCCGCAGAACCTCACCTTCCCCGACTTTAAGGACAGGAACCCGCGCGCAGAGCGGACGTCATCCAGCATCACACAGAGGTATTTCTCCCAGCTGAACGCCACCGAGCGGCAGAGAGCGTACGACTTCTACTACATGGACTACCTGATGTTCGACTACCCCAAACCTTTCTCTGACCTGCACTGAGGGGGGGCGTCTGGTGTGACAAGACACGGCTGCCTGTGTGTGTGTGTGTGTGTGTGTTGTCTCAAAAAGTCAAGTTTGCCTTTTTTCATGAGTCAAACTAAAGCGACGACAGATGAACACTTGAGTTCTTGAATGCATCATGGTCGTCTCTGAGCAGCTCTGACATGAACCTGCAGACAAGCTGAAGCCTTTACACTGCCGTCTCACCTGACGCATCACACCTGTGTTTGTTCATGTTCTAATAAATGTGTGAGACTCTTTTTAACCCGCGTCTGTTTTTATCCTCAAACACGTGAACATCAAAGGTTTGATTCACTCGGTGAGTTTTAGTGAGGAGCGATCAACATCAGGTGTGTTGTTTTAAACACCTTTAACTGTTGCTTTGACTTTAGGATAAATCTAAAATAGAACCACATTGATCTGTTAAATGTGTTATAAGCAGAATGTGGCTCTTCAGCACCATCTAGTGGCGGCAGGAGGCACTGCCCTGCAGGTGTGGTGAGGTCAGGTCCAACACAGTGACATTTGGTTAAAATATTTAATTAAAAAGTGAACTGGGACGGTGTATTACAGGTGAGTGTGTTTTTGTCTCCTTACCTGATGAGATGGTTAGAGACGTGTCCTCTCCACTGGATGATTAAAAGCATCAAACCATCTTATTTCAGTTTAATTCAACTTAAATGAGTCTTTATTCTGTCTCAGCTCTGTCACACATCAATGAACACCTTATGCATCATATGATAATATGATCAGCTGTGAGGCCACAGAAAGAAAAGCAGTGAATGAAAGATGAATAAAAACAGGATGATTGAAGGAAAAGAGGATTTCTATCATTTCCTTCAATTCAGAGAAGCCTCAGTGTTCGTCAAGTCAAAGTTTGTTTATAGCACAACAAGCAGGGTGAAGTGCTGTACAACAATATCAAATAAAAGAACAAACATGAGTCAAATGAACGATTAAATAAATAAGAGTAATATCAGATGTCAGCATGTTGAGCTCAATTAAAAGCCGTCACAACGAGGTGAAGATTCAGCGCTCGGAGCAGCTCTGGTATAAACAGATTAGGAGCAGCCACTGCGAAGGTTCAGGTCAGGTGCAATGTTCCCACATTTTAAACCTTTAATGTCACCGAAATAAATCTGTTTAACTTTGATGTGTTTCTATTGTGCCTGAAGACGAGACTCACACACCTACTGTGAATATATATCATCTAAGCTGCTTCTTTCAGCTGCTTCTTGAATCTTCAAACCTCAGATCTGTATTTTCAGGATGTTTATGAACAAAGAGATCTTTGTGTCTGAGTCGGTCTGTGTGCATCTGTCACTTCTACACGCACACTCATGACGTCTCTCTCTACATGCCCCTGGGGGAGTAAGTCTACTGCCCCCCCTCCATCCTCATCTCTTTGTCTTAGAGTCTGATTGAGCCCCAAGGGTCTCTGTCAGAGGAAACATCTCTGCTCAGCCCCCATCCTGCTCTTTATCAACACACACACACACGCACAGACACAGACACACACACACACACACACACACACACTTAACAGCTGTTTGTGTGATGCATACATCTGTGTGCAGAATTAAGAGAATGTTAAATTTAGTTTTAGGTAACTAACTAGCCTAGCTTCATTTAATGCAGAGTCAGTCTGCAGGAGATTTTGGTCCTTTTACACGTATAAGTGTAACACGAGTATCTGTACGCGTACTTTACACGAGTATCTGTACGCGTACTTTACACGAGTATCTGTACGCGTACTTTACACGAGTATCTGTACGCGTACTTTACACGAGTATCTGTACGCGTACTTTACACGAGTATCTGCACTGTAAAACTTTTCTTTAAAAAGGAGTCACTTTAGTCACTTAGTGCCACAGCAAATTGTTCCTGGACATTTACTTATTCTTCACACATATAAATGACCTTTAACATCAGTAGAATCCTCCTGTATGCAGGCGATACAGCTCTTTATGAAAGGAGCAATTCTCCCCTGTTAAAGCCACAGTCAGTCAAAGCTGGTGTTCTCTGTAATCGATAGAAGGAATGATGTTTGAAATTGGCGCCATAGCTGTGGAGAAAGTTGTACAAACAGCTCATGGTTTTGCACATTCTACATTCCTACAACACCCAGCGTGCAATGCGCCCCTCCCACTGAAAGGAAACGGCCCAGCGAGAGACGCTGTAGGCAATGGCTCAGAGCGGGACAGAATCTGAAAAAGACGAGAATATTCCAGTGGATCGTCAAAAAAATCTTCAGCTCTGCAGTCAACATTTCAAACCTGACGATTCTGAATGAGACATGACATTGGAGGCGGCGTCCTAGATTGAGGAAGTGTAGTTTAGCGAGCTCCCTGGCCTCCGCCAGATGACGCGTTTTACCGCTTGGAGTGGCGGATAGCGCCCTCCTAAAACACAGAGCCAAATTGTATTTTTCTTTTACCATAATGGCATTAACGCCCCATGATAGCATGATAGAACTGAAAATCTGCGACCTGGCCCTTTAATCAGTGAAAACAACAGCTCTCTGATGGCAGCTGATCATCCTCCTTCTTCATCTCCTTCAGCCTCCAGCTTCAAATGTCAAAAATGGCGTCCACATGAAGGTAACGTTTCCTGAAGAGTCAGTAGATGTCTGAGGACCACACACCCTCCTCCTCCTTCCCCCACCTCCCTCATACATCACAGTGAGAGCTGCGTTGCTTCGGGCAGGTTCAGCAGATATTTAAATCTTTAAATTCATAACACGGTTCCTCGTTTTCCTCTAATTACAGTAACTGCAGGCGTCTTTAATTAGAGAGAGTCTCATCCTGCTGCTTAGATCTGTGTGTGTGTGTGTGTGTGTGTGTGTGTGTGTGTGTGTGTGTGCGTGTGCGTGTGTGTGTGTGCAAGCTTCCTTTAAACAAATGAAGACATGTGACTGGTTCACTGTGTCTTTTTAAAGGAAGTCTTCTTTGTATCATCAACCTCAATTACACACACATTAGTTTCCCATCAGCCCCTGCTTTCTCTCAGCCATCAAAGGGAAGCCCCCCTTACAGGGGGGGGCGGGAGTCGTGACAGCATCTGTTTTTAGGAATATTTCCTGTGAATTCAGCAGCAGATGAAACATTCTGCTTTTACAGCTTCGATAAAGAATCTTTTTAATCATAAATGATCTGTGATTGTGTCTCTGGTGGGGAATTATCAGCTGCAGCTCCTCTCTGATTTACAGAGCTTGATTGTTACTTTCAGCTCTTTCTTTAACCGTTTCCTGTTCTGGATCACTCTCAGCACTCTCATAACACCACTTCCAGAATAAAAGCCTGAAAGAGTGAGACAATATTAAGACTTTGATGTTTATTCAACTTTAATTTGTATGTAAAGATCTTCCTGAACACAACACAGAGCAGACTGAGGGGTCAAAGGTCATGTGTGTGTGTCACTTTGGGACTATGAGTGGAAAGTTTTTTTTCATTCTTGTTTAATGACGTGAAAATAAGAAGCTCTTTATATCTACGGCAGCCCAGAATGGACAAATAAAATTGTAGTTCTGTTTTTGCGGGCCTGCAGTGTTTGCTGTCTGCTACATCACCACTACATGACACTAAATCCTACAAACTGCTGTAATGTGACGTAGCGTAATGTGACCTAGCCTAATGTGACGTAGACCAATGTGACGTAGCGTAATGTGACCTAGCCTAATGTGACGTAGACCAATGTGACGTAGCGTAATGTGACCTAGCCTAATGTGACGTAGACCAATGTGACGTAGCGTAATGTGATGTAGCGTAATGTGCCGTAGCGTAATGTGATGTAGCGTAATGTGATGTAGCGTAATGTGCCGTAGCGTAATGTGATGTAGCGTAATGTGACCTAGCCTAATGTGACCTAGCCTAGACGTAACATAATGTGATGTAGACCAATGTGACCTAGCCCAATGTGACGAAGCGTAATGTGACGTAGCCCAATGTGACGAAGCGTAATGTGACGTAGCCCAATGTGACATAGCGTAATGAGACGTAGCCCAATGTGACGTAGCCCAATGTGACGTAGCCCAATGTGACGAAGCGTAATGTGACGTAGCCCAATGTGACGTAGCGTAATAAGACGTAGCGTAATAAGACGTAGCGTAATGTGACGTAGCGTAATGTGACGTAGCGTAATGTGACGCAGCGTATTGTGACGTAGCCCAATGTGACGTAGCGTAATGTGACATAGGCCAATGTCACGTAGAGTAATGAGACGTAGCCCAATGTGACGAAGCAAAATGTGACGTAGCGTAATGTGATGTAGCGTAATGTGACGTAGCCCAATGTGACGTAGCCCAATGTGACGTAGAGTAATGAGACGTAGCATAATGTGACCTAGCCCAATGTGACGTAGCGTTATGTGACGTAGAGTAATGAGACGTAGCGTAATGTGACGTAGCCCAATGTGACGTAGCGTAATGTGACGTAGCCCAATGTGACGCAGTGTAATGTGATGTAGCGTAATGTGACCTAGCCCAATGTGACGTAGAGTAATGAGACGTAGCATAATGTGACCTAGCCCAATGTGACGTAGCGTTATGTGACGTAGAGTAATGAGACGTAGCGTAATGTGACGTAGCCCAATGTGACATAGCGTAATGTGACGTAGCCCAATGTGACGCAGTGTAATGTGATGTAGCGTAATGTGACCTAGCCCAATGTGACCTAGCCCAATGTGACGAAGAGTAATGAGACGTAGCATAATGTGACCTAGCCCAATGTGACGTAGCGTTATGTGACGTAGAGTAATGAGACGTAGCGTAATGTGACGTAGCCCAATGTGACGTAGCGTAATGTGACGTAGCCCAATGTGACGCAGTGTAATGTGATGTAGCGTAATGTGACCTAGCCCAATGTGACCTAGCCCAATGTGACGAAGCGTAATGTGACGTAGCGTAATGTGACCTAGCCCAATGTGACGAAGCGTAATGTGATGTAGCGTAATGTGACGTAGCCCAATGTGACGAAGCGTAATGTGATGTAGCGTAATGTGACCTAGCCCAATGTGACCTAGCCCAATGTGATGAAGCGTAATGTGATGTAGCGTAATGTGACCTAGCCCAATGTGACCTAGCCCAATGTGACGAAGCGTAATGTGACGTAGCGTAATGTGACCTAGCCCAATGTGACCTAGCCCAATGTGACCTAGCCCAATGTGACGAAGCGTAATGTGATGTAGCGTAATGTGACCTAGCCCAATGTGACCTAGCCCAATGTGACCTAGCCCAATGTGACGAAGCGTAATGTGACGTAGCCCAATGTGACGTAGCGTAATGTGACATAGAGTAATGTGACCTTGCCCAATGTGACCTAGCCCAATGTGACGAAGCGTAATGTGACGTAGCCCAATGTGACGTAGCGTAATGTGACATAGAGTAATGTGACCTTGCCCAATGTGACCTAGCCCAATGTGACGAAGCGTAATGTGACGTAGCGTAATGTGACATAGAATACTGTGACGTAGCCCAATGTGACGTAGCGTAATGTGACATAGCGTAATGTGACGTAGCCCAATGTGACGTGGTCCAATGTGACATAGTGCAATATAAATATGATAGAAGAAGAAATAAACCAGGTGCTCAGTTATGTTGGTGTCAGATTATAGTTGAAAGTGATGGAGGTCAAATTAACAGCTGATCATCAGGTGAACACAGTCACGAGACCACTGTGTAAAAACAAATAGCTTAAGCTCAAACTTAAATGTCTGTAATGAACAGATCAACAGACACGTTCTAATATTGATTTAAGAGTGACTGTGTGTGTGTGTGCGTGTGTGAGGCTGCAGAGTGATGAGTGTGTAAGGATGGAGGTGACAGCCAGCAGCCGCGCGGACGCATCACACCTCGCGCACAGTCTGCGTAAAGCTGCGCGCGCCGGAATACAAAATGGTTCCTGGAGAAGAAACTCTTGTGATGTCTGTGTTTCTGTCTCCTGGTGAGGAAGGAAACAGCCGCAGACAGAAGGAGACGTTTCTTATCCAGCCGACACATGAGGAAAATAAAGCGGATCTGCGCGCGCAGCCTCGCGGCGCACATCTCCGTCGAGCAGCGCGCAGTAATTGAAATGGCGCAATGTGCCCGCGGCTGCTGGAGGGGCAGAATGCATGACGAGGGACGTCATTTGGCTCCAGAGCCGGAGGGATGTCTGATGTTGCTAAAATACAGGAGTCAGGGAGGAGGAGGAGGAGGAGGCGCGGGACGGACAGGAGGACAGACTGAAGACGCTGCTGTGTCTGTGTGGAGACAACAGGACTCATGGATGTTTGATGACCCGGTAAATCACGCACTGCCTCCTCACACTGCCTCCTCACACAGCTCCGACAGGCGGAGGATCTCTCTCTCCTCGGTGACACAAAAGGAAAGGAACAAACCGGCCGCGCTGTTGTGACCTAATCCTGGCCCCCGGGGGTCTGAAGGGCCCCGGGCCACACTTCCCTTTCAGCCCTCCTCTTTATTCTTTCAGCGGAGACACGGACGGGCTTGTTTCGCTCCTTCTGCCTCTGACACACACTCACACACTCCGGAGGAGAGGCAGCCTGACGAGGACGTGAAGAGCAGAACAGCCGGTATCCTCAGATTAAAGCCGGGACGGAGCATACAGACGCCGGTCTCCATGTCTTCTGTATCGGTTTCCTCTCAGGTAAGCGCGCGCTGCTCAACAAACAGCTGCATGGGGTATTCAATATGTCAAGTTTACGATGTTAAAACCCTGAAATTCCGATAACATTTGGCGAGGTTTCGACCAGCCTGTCGATGCGCGCGCTTCCTACTATGAGCCAAAGTCTATGTAAAATATGAGCGTTTTTGTGGATATCGGCGAACACACATATACAACCACTCTTCCGATGCTGTGTAATGCTGTAAGTCACTGTTAAATTCGGCTCACACAAAGTGCTCTGAAGCTGCCATATTTCAACAAAACCTCAACTTTCACTGTTGGCTCGCCTGTTTTTAGTGCCATCAATCCGCCGTGTTTGGCGGTGGGATCTGCGTGACTCCGTGGTAAAAAAGTGGAAATTATCTAAGCTAGGTTTTGGTTCGTGGACAATTTATATCCCGAATTAACTAAAAGGATTTACACTAACGAGAAACTCCCTCTGAGGGTCATGCGGTCTTAACGTCTGACGATAAAGAAGGCCGCATTAAATGTTGCAGTTTCTAAATGGAGTCTGGCGTGCGACTTCGTTCCCAAATATTCGGAGCAGAATTCTCCACGAACAATGAACCAGGTTGGGTTCTGCAGATCTCTGTAGAGTCGCGAAGTTAAACACTAATCTGCGTACACATCGGAGTAAATAGCCAAATGATCTCTTGTTTAGTGTCCAAAGACCTGTCAATCAAAGTGAGTGACAGCAGCTCTCAGTCTGGTGTTTGGACTCTTGTGTTTCACCTTTGGCTCCCTGAATGTGTCTTTAATCCTGCATGTTCACATTAACGTTCAAACCTGACACTATCTCTTCATGGACTCTTCAATCAGCAGACAGCAGCTCTCTGTTATTTCCTGTGTTTTTTGCATAGACCCTGGTGAGGTGTTTCCCTCACAGAGTCGCAGACAGAGACGGAGGAGAGTGGAGCGGGTTTGTCAGTTTGGCCTGGGGGTGCGTGCAGGCCGCGGGGCAGAGCCGGAGCTGAGCCCGCCTCCTGTTCACCTCTCATGCTTCAAAGCTCCTCTGTACAAACAGAGTCTGTGAGGGGGGAGGGGTCAATTAATCCAGAGTGAGGCTCCCCCCCAGGTCATCTGCAGCCTCTGTTTCATCAGTCAGGCTGCTGCCCCTAACAGCCCCCCTAAAGCCCCCCACATCAATATTACAGCCATGAAATCTGCAGAGACTGTTTGAATCTGATGGAGAACTACGGCCCAGAGGTTACGTTCAGTGACTGAGTTAGCTGAGGGGACACCTAGCAGACAGCTAGCAGCTCCCACCTGTCACTCAAAGAGGCCACGCCCCTAATGCTGCATCACTGTAAGCCTTAATATGATGTAAACAGGTGAGCTGTATAAAGATTCTCCCCGTACAGTTGTCCTGAAGAGAGAAATGAGCTATAGAGACCCAAACTGTTTTTTGTACCAGGCTGTAAACATGTTTATTTCTGCTGTAAAGTTTAACATGGGGCTCTATGGGGACTGACTCACTGCTGGAGACAGCCTCAAGTGGACACCAGAGGGACTGCAGGTTGTGGAACTTTGGCGTCGGCTTCATCCCTTTGCCCTGCAGGTTCCCTCTCGGTTCTGACTCTTGTTCAGCTCAGGTTTGTTCTCACCTTGTTGTTGTCACCTGTGACAGGAGGGGCGGAGCATGTCCAGGATGTCTCTGAGCCGCTCACCTGTGTCCCCGATGACGGCTCAGGGAATCCCGTCGCCCGCTCAGCTCACCAAGGCCAATGCCCCCGTCCACATCGACGTGGGTGGTCACATGTACACCAGCAGCCTGGCAACGCTCACCAAATACCCCGAGTCCAGGTAAGAGCAGGAAGCAGGTCAGTGTTTACCTGTGAGGTGTAGCAGACGTATGAAGAAGCAGAAAATGGTAGCTGATTATCAGTTGCACTGTAGACGTGGTCCCTGTGAGGAAGTATTCTGATGTTTTACTACAGGTAGGAGATAGGAGTGTTAACAGCACACACAGGTGGGAATGACCAGAGGACAACTATCATCCCAACACCTGCATTAAAGCCCGTATGCTCCTTTAAACATTTATAAAAGAGTTATTTATAATAACTGCAAACGATCACAATGGGTTTTCTGTAATGAGATCTCTCTCTCACTACAGTCACGGTACAACCTGAACACCACCAACAGTCAACAGTTCAGGTCTTATGCAGCTTCAGCTTCATCTGGAATAAGAAACACAATAAAAGGACCTTAGGTGGCGTTTGTGTATTGATACAATATTGTCACAAAGTACGGAGAAATAAGACCTAATAGCACACAGTAACACAGGACAAGTTAAAGTCATGTCCTGCAGGAACACGTCTCCGCGCCTGTTTCACTGTTGTGTTTCTAAGAACATCAGAGTTTATGAACTCTTTAGATGTTTTGTGTGGAAAAATTGTAAAGTAACTAAAGCTGTTAGATCAGCGTGAGCAGGAAGCGCTTCAAGTAGTTCTATAAATGTACTTTATTTCCACCCCAGTTATTAACTGATGTTAGGGCTGAAACTACAAAGTCATTCTATCATCCATTCACCTTCTGATCATTCATTAACTGATGAATGTGTTGGTCTGTGTCAGTCTCCACTTTAACTCTTGAATCACAAAGCTTTAAATTCAATTTATTTCTGCTTTTATTATTAATTTATTTGTACTTTTGTTTTTAAACTCCCAAAGTGACCTTGTGTTTATATCAATCTAAGTTGTCATGATCATTGTTATTATATACACTCTATAAATATATATATAGTTAGATTTCATACAGTTTAAAGGTCTCAGTAGTTTCTCAAACAGCTGCTCAGTGCAGTTTTATCAAACAGGAGGGAATTGAGTATTTGTTTGGGACTATTTTCAGCGGCGGATGAATCCATACATGTCGCTTTACTATCTGCTGCAGCAGATTGGTGTGTGTGTGTGTGTGCGTGTGTTAATATGGACCCTGTGCTGTGTTTAGGATCAGTCGTCTGTTTAACGGCACCGAGCCCATCGTGTTGGACAGTCTGAAGCAGCACTACTTCATCGACAGAGACGGAGACATCTTCCGCTACATCCTCAGCTTCCTGCGGACCTGCAAGCTGCTGCTGCCCGAAGACTTCAAGGTACACACGACAGAAATCACCTGCAGCTTTTTATACCTGTAAACTGTATAATGATTCAGTCACAACATACAGTACTTCAGGTGACCTTTGACCCCAAACACCTTTAAGCTTAAGTTTGTTCTTCACTTCTTCCATCAGAGAACAAAAGTTTAAATCAGCTTCAGCCTGCAGCAGTGAAACAGGCTGTAATGGCTGCAACATAATCCTTGATGGGTCAAAGGTCGTCCACTAAAAGTTCTTGCTGTTTCCACTGACAGGCTCAGATTGTTATTCTAAGTGTGTGACAACATGACAGAAAGGATCCCTACAGAGATAGACCTTTTTGTTACAGAGGAAGATGATTGTTTTAACCACACACAGACGTTACATCGCTCTCTGCACACACACCAGACTCCATTCAGAAAAACACTGATTTAAGCTCTCAGGACACAGGAGCTGCTGCTCTGTGTCTGCCTCTATTGATCAGTGAGTTTGAGTTTTACAGGGTGGGGAGCTCATATTCTGTTATACTGTTGTTCTGATTTCTATTAGACAAACTCTTAGTATTTCAAAGTAAAACTCAAGAGCTACAATATGACAACAACTAACATTAGCATTCAACAACTTCAATAGTACAATGCTGTTAAGCCTAGTTAGCTTGGAAGTGGCTAAAAGCTAACATTAGTGTTTGGTAATGTGAAAGGGCCAGTTCGCTGATTTCCGACCTCAGTCCTATCATGCTATCATGGGGAGCTAATGCTATTAAGGTAGGGAAAAAAAAGCAATTTCGCTCTGTGCCTTTGGAGGACGCTATCCGCTGGAAAAACCTCCACCAGACTCCGTAAAATGCGTCATGTCTCCTTCAAAATCGTCAGGTGTGAAATGCAGACTGCAGACCTGAAGATTTTTTAGTTGATCCACCGGTATATTCTCGCCGTATTTTAGATTCTGTTCCGCTCTGAGCCATCGCCTGCAGAGAAAACGGTATATATTTGTATGTTCCATTCAGAGGGAGGGGAGCAGTGCATGCTGGGTGTTGTAGGAATGTAGAATAGGCGAAACCATGAGCTGTTTCTCCACAACAATGGCGCCAATTTCAAATATTATTGCTTCTATCGAGAGAACACCAGCTTTGACCGACGGGCTTTCACAGGGGAGAATGGCTCCTTCAAATGATACAATAGGAAAGACTTAAATTCCTAGCTAAGCTAATGTTAGCTGAATGCTAACAATGGGCATCACATGAATTTGGTAAATTATAACTGTGAATGTTAGCATGTGTTAAAATGAATCTAACTGTACAGTCTGTGTGTGTGTGTGTGTGTGTGTGTGTGTGTGTGTGTGTGTGTGTGTGTGTGTGTGCGCTTGTGTCTGTGCGTGTGAGTGTGCGTGTGAGTGTGCGTGTGTCTGTGTGTGTGTGTGTGTGTGCGCGTGTGAGTGTGCGTGTGAGTGTGCGTGTGTGTGCGTGTGCGTGTGAGTGTGTGTGTGCGTGCGTGTGTCTGTGCGTGTGAGTGTGCGTGTGAGTGTGTGTGTGTGTGTGTGCGTGTGTCTGTGCGTGTGAGTGTGTGTGCGTGTGAGTGTGTGTGCGTGTGTCTGTGCGTGTGAGTGTGTGTGCGTGCGTGTGAGTGTGCGTGTGAGTGTGTGTGTGTGTGCGTGTGCGTGTGTGTGTGTGCGTGTGTCTGTGCGTGTGTCTGTGCGTGTGAGTGTGTGTGTGCGTGCGTGTGTCTGTGCGTGTGTGTGTGTGTGTGCGTGTGTCTGTGCGTGTGCGTGTGTCTGTGCGTGTGAGTGTGTGTGCGTGTGTCTGTGCGTGTGAGTGTGCGTGTGAGTGTGTGTGTGCGTGTGTCTGTGCGTGAGTGTGCGTGTGTCTGTGCGTGTGAGTGTGTGTGTGCGTGCGTGTGTCTGTGCGTGTGCGTGTGAGTGTGTGTGTGTGTGCGTGTGCATGTGCGTGTGTCTGTGCGTGTGAGTGTGTCTGTGCGTGTGCGTGTGTCTGTGCGTGTGAGTGTGTGTGCGTGTGTCTGTGCGTGTGAGTGTGCGTGTGAGTGTGTGTGTGCGTGTGCGTGTGTCTGTGCGTGTGTGTGTGCGTGTGTCTGTGCGTGTGAGTGTGCGTGTGTCTGTGCGTGTGAGTGTGCGTGTGCGTGTGTCTGTGCGTGTGAGTGTGCGTGTGAGTGTGTCTGTGCGTGAGTGTGCGTGTGAGTGTGTGTGTGTCTGTGCGTGTGAGTGTGCGTGTGTCTGTGCGTGTGCGTGCGTGTGTCTGTGCGTGTGCGTGTGTGTGTGTGCGTGTGTCTGTGCGTGTGAGTGTGTGTGCGTGTGTCTGTGCGTGTGAGTGTGTGTGTGCGTGCGTGTGAGTGTGCGTGTGAGTGTGTGTGTGTGTGTGCGTGTGTGTGTGTGCGTGTGCGTGTGTCTGTGCGTGTGAGTGTGCGTGCGTGTGTCTGTGCGTGTGAGTGTGCGTGTGTGTGTGTGCGTGTGCGTGTGTCTGTGCGTGTGAGTGTGTGTGTGCGTGCGTGTGTGTGTGTGCGTGTGAGTGTGCGTGTGAGTGTGTGTGTGCGTGCGTGTGTGCGTGTGCGTGTGTCTGTGCGTGTGAGTGTGTGTGTGCGTGCGTGTGAGTGTGCGTGCGTGTGAGTGTGCGTGTGAGTGTGTGTGTGTGTGTGTGCGTGTGCGTGTGTCTGTGCGTGTGAGTGTGTGTGTGCGTGCGTGTGTGTGTGTGTGCGTGTGCGTGTGTCTGTGCGTGTGAGTGTGCGTGTGCGTGTGTCTGTGCGTGAGTGTGCGTGTGTCTGTGCGTGTGCGTGTGTCTGTGCGTGTGCGTGTGTCTGTGCGTGTGAGTGTGTGTGCGTGTGTCTGTGCGTGTGAGTGTGAGTGTGTGTGTGCGTGTGAGTGTGTGTGTGCGTGTGCGTGTGTCTGTGCGTGTGAGTGTGTGTGTGCGTGTCTGTGCGTGTGAGTGTGCGTGTGAGTGTGTCTGTGCGTGTGAGTGTGTGTGTGCGTGTGCGTGTGCGTGCGTGTGTCTGTGCGCGTGTGCGTGTGTCTGTGCGTGTGAGTGTGTGTGCGTGTGTCTGTGCGTGTGAGTGTGTGTGTGCGTGCGTGTGAGTGTGCGTGTGAGTGTGTGTGTGCGTGTGTGTGTGTGCGTGTGTCTGTGCGTGTGAGTGTGTGTGCGTGTGTGTGTGCGTGTGCGTGTGTCTGTGCGTGTGAGTGTGCGTGTGAGTGTGTCTGTGCGTGAGTGTGCGTGTGAGTGTGTGTGTGCGTGTGAGTGTGTCTGTGCGTGTGAGTGTGCGTGTGAGTGTGTGTGTGTGCGTGTGAGTGTGTGTGTGCGCGTGTGATATGATGCTGGAGGTCACACTGATGTTTGTGTTCTTCTTCGTTGGTTTTGAACAAACAGCAGCGACACTTTGAACTCTGCAGATTCTGAGGCTGTGATCGTCGCTGCTGGCTGCACGAAACGGGAGTGTGTGTGTGTTTTACTGAATGAACGTGTGGGTGTGTGTATGGTATCTCATCTCTCTGCTGTAGTTAGCGACTGCTGCCTCTTTTATTCTGCTCAGGATGACTAAATCGCCCCGCAGTCACAAACCCGCTTTATAAAAAACATCTACACCCCCGCCCATTTTGGGGCGAGGGGGGGAGGCGAGGCTTTGATGCTGTGAAGCCTGGGGCCAACAGCAGCTCTCTGTCAGGATCAGACCTCGTCCTCTGTTTCAGCTGCTCTCAGATCAGCTCGTGCAGACACACAGTGAAGCTGCTGCAGCCCAGAGGCTCTCAGGAGTCAGGGCAGAGCAGGAGCTGCGTCCTGTTCTCACATCAGCTCAACCAGAACGACGTCAGGTTTGATGATATGATGTAGACCTGTATGTAACGGAAATATATGTCCGTCTCTTCACTGTCAGGAGTCATGTGACAGTCTGCTGTCAGGGTCAAAAGGTTGCTCAGATATTTACAGCTCTTGTTTGATCTTGTCGCCATGGTCACACTAATATTTGAGTGAATGAATGGAGGTGGATGTGATGATGAAAACCACCTGACTCCTCCCCCTCTGTGTCTCCTCAGGACTTCCCCCAGCTGTACGAGGAGGCCCGCTACTACCAGCTGACCCCAATGGTTCGAGAGCTGGAGCGCTGGCAGGTGGAGCGGGAGGCCCAGCGGGCAGCGCCCTGCGAGTGTCTGGTGGTGCGTGTGACCCCCGACCTGGGCGAGAGAATCGCTCTGAGCGGAGAGAAAGTTCTGATTGAGGAGATCTTCCCCGAGACCGGAGATGTCATGTGCAACTCTGTGAACGCCGGCTGGAACCAGGACCCCACGCACGTGATTCGATTCCCCCTCAACGGCTACTGCAGACTCAACTCTGTGCAGGTACGGCTCACCTGGAACACACACGGGACACTACACACGGGACACTACACACCTGGAACACACACATGGTAAATGTTTGCTAGTCTCTGCGACCACTCAAAGCTGCTTTTTACACTACATGTCACATTCACCCATTCACACACTGACGGCAGAGGCTGCTACATAAAGTGCACAACTGTCAATCAGTCATCACATTCATACCTGTTGGCTAGGCCACCGGGAGCAATTTGGGGTTCAGTGTCTCACCCAAGGACACTTCGACATGTTCCTGAGGGAGCTGGGGATCGAACCTCCGACCTTCCGATTGAAAGACGACCCGACTCTACCACTGAGCCACAGCCGCCCCGGACACACGAGACACTACACACGAGACACTACACACCTGGAACACACACAGGAGACACTACACACCTGGAACACACACACACGGGACACTACACACCTGGAACACACACAGGAGACACTACACACCTGGAACACACACAGGAGACACTACACACATGGAACACACACACACGGGACACTACACACCTGGAACACACACAGGAGACACTACACACCTGGAACACACACAGGAGACACTACACACATGGAACACACACAGGAGACACTACACACATGGAACACACACACAGGAGACACTACACACCTGGAACACACACACACGGGACACTACACACCTGGAACACACACAGGAGACACTACACACCTGGAACACACACAGGAGACACTACACACCTGGAACACACACACGGGACACTACATGTGTGAATGTGACATGTAGTGTAAAAGCAGCTTTGAGTGGTCGAAAGAAAAGCGCTGTTTAAGTACAGTCTATTTACCATTTACACCTGTTGACAGGTTGAACTGAGAAAGTTTGTTTGAATCAAACTTTTTTCTTTCATCAATCTGAGCCAAGTCGTCAGCTAATGCCAGTGCTAGCTAGGTTAGCATGGTGCATCCATAGTTAACCATAATTATGAATTGGGATGCTAATTTGAGCTAGCTAAAAACAGAATTTAAACAAAATGTACCTACTGAAAAAGAAATAAACAGCTGACTTTTCTGGTCACCATGGCAGTGACCTGTCACAGGTAGCCCCGCCCTAACCCCTCCCCTCTTCCTGGTCTGTGTGACTCTCAGTGGGAGCATCAGAGACTAAATGAACATCATGCTGTGTTGAAGAAGATTTGAAACTAGAGACTGAGACCATAAACTCATGAGGAACATGTTTACTGAGGGAATACATCAGGAGAGGAGGAGGAGCATGTTCTCATAGACTTCTATAGGATCACACTGAGTCGCCCCCTGCTGGACATTAGAGAGGATGCAGCTTTAAGACACTTATGCACTGACTTTACTCAAACTGTCTGCCTGTCTGCAGGTTCTTGAGCGTCTCCTCCAGAAAGGCTTCGTCATCAGGGCGTCCTGCGGTGGGGGGGTGGACTCGTCCCAGTTCAGCGAGTACGTTCTGTGTCGGGACCTTCGGCACAGCCCGTCCATCAGCAGCACCCCGATCCGGATCAAACAGGAACCTCTGGACTGACCAGCACACTCTGGATCCTGCAGGAGAGAGACTCAGAGACTGACAGGTCATATGTGAGACCTGAAGTGACCCTTGACCTCTGCAGAGCCTCAGTGTGGAGTGTGATGAACTCTTTGATAGGAGCAGCTGAATCTGTAAACTGATGAAAGCTCATTTTGATAATTTAATTCTTTTATAGGCGACATTTTGAACATATTTAATGTTTGTTAGCTCCTGTGTGTCTGTGGGACATTTGTACAGACTGATGATAAAACAGGGACATGACCTCTGACCTTCTTTCTCATTTTCTTTATTCATTTTTTTTGCAAAGGTACAAACGACTGTAAAATTGCATTGCCTGAAATGCGTCAGGATTGAATACAGAATGTAGGAAATATAAATAGTCGCAAAAATCGTGTCCTTCCAACAGATGATCTGTGAGCGGACTGTGACTGGATATACAGGACATACAGCACAGCTTCATTAGCAGGTAGAGCGAGATACTATACAAACCAAATGCCCGTGTGAGGGAGACATTTAAAGCGTTCAAAACCTTCAATGTACACCTGTCCAACATCCTCCTAAAGACTGCATTTAGACTCCACACACGCAACCTGCTGCACGCCACACACACACACACACACACACACACTGTACCCCAAAGAGTCACACCGAGAGCTCAGAGAGAGATCACACGTCAGTCGGGAGGAGGAGCAGGAAGAGGAGGAGGAGGAAGAGTAGGAGGAGGAGGAAGAGCAGGAGGAGGAGGAGGAGGAGCAGGAGGAGGAGGAGGAGGAGGAATGTAGTTTGATCTGTAGTTGTCTGTCCGTTAGCCTTCATGAACGTAGCCTGAGTGAGTTCTGTAGGAGAGCCAGCTCCCTGTGACTGAAACTACAACTGAAAACAAGATGCACGAGTTAAAGGAGCAGTTCAACATTTATAAACACCTCCTCTCCTCCTCTGCTCCTCTCTGAGAGTCACATGATCACACTGACACCACCTTTGTGTCTGTATGCTAAACACAACGCTACAGCCAGCAGCAGATTAGCTTAACTTAGTATAACATGCCAAAACAGCTGTTAGCTTAGCATAATGACTGGAAAGTGGGGGGAAATTGCTATTTTAGCTTTTAGCTTAGCATAATAAATGGAAAGAGCAAGTTTAGCTTAGCACAAAGGCTTGAAACAGGGAAAAGGCTAGCTAAGTTTAGCATGTGAAAAGGGGGAAACAGCTAGCTTAGCTTTGTCCAAAGCTACACTGTCCTACCGCACAGAGAAACAAACATGTTAGTCATTGAGCTAAGCTAAGCTAATCTGAGCGCTCAGACAGGAAGACGAGATGTGTTGAACTGTTCCTTTAACTGTGTTGAAACTTATCCCACAAACCCACACTGACCACACACACACACACACACACACACACACACACACACTGACCACACACACACACTGACCACACACACACACACTGACCACACACACACACTGACCACACACACACACACACTGACCACACACACACACTGACCACACACACACACACACTGACCACACACACACACTGACCACACACACACACACACTGACCACACACACACACACACACACACACACACACACTGACCACACACACACACACACACACACACACACACACTGACCACACACACACACTGACCACACACACACACAAACCCACACTGACCACACACACACACTGACCACACACACACACACACACACACACACACTGACCACACACACACACACACACACACACTGACCACACACACACACACTGACCACACACACACACACACACACACACACTGACCACACACACACACACACACACACACACTGACCACACACACACACACACACACACACACACACTGACCACACACACACACACACACACACACTGACCACACACACACACACACACTGACCACACACACACACACACACACACACTGACCACACACACACTGACCACACACACACACACACACACACACACACACACACACACACACACACACACACACTGACCACACACACACACACACACACACACACTGACCACACACACACTGACCACACACACACACACACACACACTGACCACACACACACACACACACACTGACCACACACACACACTGACCACACACACACACACTGACCACACACACTGACCACACACACTGACCACACACACACACACACACACACACACACACACTGACCACACACACACACACACACACACACTGACCACACACACACACACACGAAAGTTTAAATGAAAACGTACCAAACTATAAAAACAAGCGGCCGAGCCGACGCCGCGAGCCTCAGCTGAGCCGACAGCAGACAAGAGATCAGATCTCATGCTGAACAGATGAGACTGTGAAGCACCTGTTCAGGTACAGCTGAGTCAGCTCCTCACAGGCTGAAACAGTGACCCAGAGCCTGGCTGCAGACCTGCACATTATCCAGCTTTACACAGACGATAAACATTATTATTGTTTGAATTATAAAAACACCTTTGAATGTGATTTAAACTCAGAGACATTTCGCTCTTCACATCGCGCTCCTGCTGAGCACCGCACTCTTCCTCTTTGCGGCTCTGAAACAGCAGCGTTACTGGCGTCAGTCAGAATTCAGAACATTTATTGAGTCGGTTCCTGTTCTGAAGAAGGAACCAGACGGTGTTTGGGGGCGAATAAATGATGGTACCTGATCAGTGCATGAGGGGTACTTAACACCTTTGAGGCTTCTCTGATCGTGGAGTTGGATTTGAAAAAATTCTACAATTCACCAAGTTTGATCTTTAATTCTATTAAAGTGAACTCCACCGACTGTCCACTCAGCAGGTGTTTCCAGGTGTTGGGCAGTACGACGTCCACGTGTTTGAAAAGCAGTATAAAGGGCCATTCATTTCCTCAAGTGATGTCACATGAGTCAGAGTGGTTTGGGCTGAAGACTACTGGTTTAAAAAAAATGCAACTGAAACAATTTGAGTTGCATTGTGGGTAATGTAGGTAGATAACTGTAGTTCTGCTGCATCGATTAGGATCATGTCTGTTTTTTTCACACGACGGCCATTTGCCTTTTAGGTCCAGCTCAGGTGTGAAGTGTCATACTGCTACACGCACGCACGCACACACACGCACACACACACACGCACACACACGCACACACACACACACGCACACACACGCACGCACACACACACACGCACACACACACACACACACACGCACACACACGCACACACACACACACGCACGCACACACCACTACTTCTCCATCCATCAGCCACTGAAGAGACAAGAGATAATCACAAGCTAACGTTATAAAGAAGCTAATGTTAGCATTCAACCACTTCACAGCTATCAACAGTGTGATTGTGTTACAAGACCAGGAAGCAGGAAACAGCCTTGAACGTAGCACGACAACGTTTTAACATTGGAGTTTCCCTGAGAGAGACATCGGAGGAAAATGGCCATCGTGTAATTTTCTGTCCTGACAGAGCTGAACTGGAGGAAGCTAATGTAGCTTATTAGCTGTGGGTTAGCATCCAGTTTTATTGTAGCTCATCTGTCAGAGTCGGAGGACATCTTACCAACGCTGCGCTTAAAAGACTGATCATGTTAGCCTCGCACATGTCAACAAACTGATGCCTGAGTGGCTGCTAACGTGTCAGTGCTAGCGCTCCCCTGCTAACATGTCCTGCGAACGCGTCACTGCTAACGCTCCCCTGCTAACGTGTCACTGCTAACGTGTCACTGCTAACGCTCCCCTGCTAACGCGTCACTGCTAACGCTCCCCTGCTAACGTGTCACTGCTAACGTGTCACTGCTAACGCTCCCCTGCTAACGTGTCACTGCTAACGCTCCTCTGCTGGCAGATACATCCAAATACAAATCATTAGTACATTAAACATCAGATTGAGCTCATGTTATAGCTGCTGTTTGGGAACAACCATCTACAAATACATTGAAAAGCTAAAGATGCTACTTTAGCCTCTTAGCTGGTCTGGCTATGAAGTTAGCACTGAAGCTAACCTTGATTAATTCATGAACATCCAGGTGTGTTCTTGTTCCTCCCATTCTGCTAACATCACATGAATCCAGCAGAACACAGCTTCTTAAACAGTGGAGGCGGATTCTGCTGCTAATGAACGAGCTAACGAGGTTGCTTACCGAAGGATTAAGTTCTCTGACCCTGTGTCAGGTGTGAGCAGGCCTGTGTGGGATGTGGTCTGAAATCAGAGGAGTTCACTTCAATAAAAAGCTGTAAGTTAATGTGCAGTCTAAAACCAGGCGGCTGAATGAGCTTAAAACGACTCATCTCTTTCAAAAAGAAGTCAAAGTTAAAGTTCATGAGGACAAACTGAAGTTAAAACGACGCTGCAGGGGTCAGAATGAGCCACAACCATGAAACACCTCAGAGGAGGTGAGTGTGGAGGAGGAGTCCAGTTTGTGATCTGCAGTGGGCCGAGCACTCTGCCAGGAGGGACTCCTCATTTCAGCAGCGCCTTGTAGAGCGTTAGAGAGCGAGCGGTGGAGCGGTCCTGCTCCAGACAGAAGATGAAGTCCCTGAGGTTAACTCGTGTGATCCGCTGACGGAGCTGCTGGCGTGAGGAGGCCGCCGAGGAGGAGCCTGCACCCGAGCCTGAGGCCACCTGAAGGGAGAGACAGGAGGGTTAGACCCAGTGGGGGTGGGGGTATCAGGTTTCAGGGGGGCAAATATGAAGATCAACAAAGCACACATACAAATCCTGTTTCATCTCCACAGTTATGCGTTTCTGTACGTGTCAGGACTTCCAGTTTGAGCTCTTCAGTGTCTGAATCATTAATCAGAGCAGTAACACACTTGAATCCCTCAGTGAGTTCAGACCTGCAGGAGGATCACCACACCTTCAGTCTCAGGTGTGTCTGCAGCCTGAGGCCAGGTAACACCCGGGCCCTGCAGCTACTCCTCACACACAGCTCACAGACGCTGCTCCAACAAGCCCTCTTTCCCAACATTAAGCTAACAAAGTCTCTCTCTTCACACAGCAGCTTGCAGCGTCTCCTCCCATAATGCTGAGTGTCCCGAGGCGAGCTGAGCGGGCCTCTGAAAGAACCAGTGTTTTACCGAGAGCAGCTCCCTGAGTGAACCCTGAGCTGAGGACACGCTCTCTGAACACTGGCACAAAACCCGCTCACCTGACAGGAATTAAAAGAACAACGTGTGCAGCTGAAACATTCACCACTGAAGCACTGCTTTTTCAGGAAGCTCTGACTGAGGAGGTGGAGAGACAACAAGTGTCTATTTTCTGTAGGAGTTGAACCTGAAGGCAACACAATACCTAAGTCACAACTGCTTTTATTTTGGAGGGATTTCAGGCAAAGAGCTTTGGTCACTTCCTGCTTACAACCTTTCTGCTGCAGACAGACGAGAGGAAGAACGAGCTTCCTCAGTGCTGACTGACTGTGTCTGCTGCTCTGCGTCTTCATATCACTGATGATACGATCAAAGTGTTCTTATCAAACTGTTCATCGTGTCTCACAGACGCACGCTCACAAACTGTCTCCTGAAGACAGGCCACCAGGTGAAACACACCTTTAACACGATTAACCTCACAGCTTTCTGGGGTTTGAACATTGTTTGGTAAAAGTTAGTGCACGACTTTTTAATGCAGAAATGAGACATGTTAAACCACGACCCCAACAAAAGATCCTCCTGGCCAACAGGAAGTTGTTACTTTAAACCCTCAGTGGACTTCATGAGTCTGAATCAAGACCAGCTGCTGCTAACAACCATGCTAACAGCTAAGCAGCAACGATTCAAAGCAGCATCAACACATGAGCTTCACACATGCATAAATTACCCACAATGCCTCCTTCCTTAAGGAAAGGTGACACCACAGACAGATCTGACAGACGCTCAGACAGGGAGACGTGATGGGCGAGTTTGAGGTCCGTGTCTTTGTTCTGGACTGGAAGTGATGGTGGAGAATCAGCTCTGATGTTCTCCCTGATGTCTGATCCTGGAGACACGGTGCAGCTCCACCTGAGAGACAGGTGATAACAGCTGACCTTACTGAGGCCTGCTGTCTGAGCTCTCTGTGTGACTGAGACTAAAACAGTTAAGCAGGGCTCGTGTGTGTGTGTGTGTGTGTGTGTGTGTGTGTGTGTGTGTGTGTGTGTGTGTGTGTGTGTGCGTGCAGATAACTGTGCTGCTGCTCTGAGAGAAGAGCCTGCAGGCAGAGCTGACAGCACAGGATAGGAATGAAGCTCCAGGTCCACACAGGAACACAATCAGAGCATTATGAAGCCACACGGCCTGCAGGCAGGCAGGCAGGCAGGCACACACACACACACACACACACACACACACACACACACACACACACACATTAAATGTAAGATAAACACATCAGCCTGTGTGAGGCTGGTGGTGAGAGGGTTAGCTTCATGTCTTCACTCAGTCTGTTTCTGGTTCAGCCTCACAAACTTCGTCTTCCAGCACAAATGGTTTAGTGTTTGGAGCCTCTCTGTCTGACGGGCCCTCGGGCGGCTGCAGTACGCCCTTTAGCTCCCGACTGCAGGCCTGATCAGGCTTCAGATAGTCCCGCCCTCCCCAGCGCCCTGGGGCTGCAGCCTGTTATGAATACACGCTAGCAACGCAGGAGCTTTGTTATTCTGTGTGAAGGACACAACAAATAACCTGAGCTACCTTTCATCAGGTCAGCAGCACACTGACTGCGTCTGTGCAGGCTGCAGGCACGTGAAACACCTTTATATTAACACCTGTGTCATGGCGGAGCAACCAAAGTGATGGAGCACTAGAGAGAACAACATGGACACAATTAGTGACTCTGTTAACTTATCTCTTATCGCCATCAACCAGTGAACTGAGACACCAGGAGGGGACGCTAACAAGCAGCACTCATTTGTGTTAAACTGTCTCTGCCGCCCCCTAGTGGACAGTTTCTGTGACATTTGTGTCTTCTTAATCCTGGGCTCCATTTATACTTGATTTTGGGTCTAAATGTCTCACAGGTTACAGAGGTCTCCAGTAGATGTGTTCAGGCTGTAACGGCTGCAACATAATCCTTGATGGATCAAAGTGCACATTTTAAACACAAGCAGCTTTAGAGCAGCTGCTGTGTCCCGAGAGGTAAAATCAGTGTTTTTATCAATGGAGTCTGGTGTGTTTGCAGAGAGCGATGTAACGTCTGTTCGGATTCGGGTTAGGACTCTGTTCCACCTGATCAGAGGCTGATCCAGGGTCAGCTCTGAACTGCAGACTGTGCACACACAGAAACACTCTGCAGCTCTGACATCAGGCCAGCACATAGCTCACATTTCCCAGAGTTCATTGCCCCCCGTCTGAGGCTTAATCGACCCCCCCAAATGTTGGATTTCTCCGCAGGTCTCCCCCACCCCCTTCCACGCTGCTGCCTTTGTCTGGGTCTGCTGGGGGGCGTGCCTCGGGCGGGATGTGTGGGGAGAGAGCGAGAGAGAGAGCATGTGGGTGAGGGTGGGGCAAAGCACGAGGCAGGAAACCCCCCCAGGCTGTGAAACCTCCCCCCTCCTTCCCCTCCTCACCCCTCCAACACCCTGCCCCGGGCTCATTTCTGCAGAGCTGAAATCTATGGCTTCACCCCGGGGGAGGGAGGGAGGGGCAGAGAGAGAGAGAGAGAGGGGGAGGCACACCCACAACAAACCTCCAGGCAGACACTGACCCCCTTCACTCAACTGTGGTCACAGTCAGTGGATCAGAGAGTGACACACACACACACACACACACACACACAGTATCTGAGGTTTGATCTTCATAAACAAAGTGTTGAAAATCGTTAGCTTAGCATTAGCATTATCTATCAGGTCTCAGTCTCTGCAACTCTGAACAAAACCAGCTGATTCCTGGATGAAAGCTAACCTGTGGCTAACGTTAGCATGCCAGCTGAGAGCACAGGTGTAAATGAGATGATGAAAGGAGCAGAGAACGCGTACAGGTGCTGCTGTTCTTTGATTTCAGGTTTGAGCTTCAATAAAAAAACTGACCAAACATTCATCCATACAGAGTGTGAATGTGTGACTGAAAGACGGACGCATCAGAAGACCAGCTGCTGAACCTCTGACTGCTTCCATCTCACCTGTGAGCTCAGTGAGGTCAGAGTAACCTGTGAGTTGTGTTGCTCTCACCTCCGTCCCGGACGCTGACCCCCCCGGTGAGTCCAGCTTGCGTTTCTTGCGTGGCCCGATGGCGGCGAGCGCCGTGAGGTTGGCGTCTCGTTGTCTCATCTGAGCGAGCTCCTGCTGCTGCATCTGAGGACAAACACAGGACGCAGATTAAATACACACTTTGATTATCTTTAAACTTGTGTCTGTGACAGGTGAACCACGACATCACCTGTCACACCTGTTAGTGTTCTGTTTAACCTGTCAGTGCGCTGCAGGTTTGACCTGTGAATTCATTCATCAGTATGTTGCAAGTAAAGAACCTGCAGCCTGAGTGTGTGTGTGTGTGTGTGTGTGTGTGTGTGTGTGTGTGTGTGTGTGTGTGAGTGAGTGAGTGAGTGAGTGTGTGAGTGAGTGAGTGAGTGAGTGAGTGAGTGAGTGAGTGTGTGTGTGTGTGTGTGTGTGTGTGAGTGTGTGTGTGTGTGCGCGATACATAAACATCCACAGGTCACGCTCGAACAGCAGCTAACGGCTAAACACACTCAACTGTGTGCTCACATTTCTGAAGACCCCCACAGAGCGACAGCAGAGTGACGGGCTGCTTCTCAGGTCCCTTAAATTACATCCATGCTTCCTTCACTTGCATCTTAGTCCCTCCCACCAGAGAGGCAGGGAGAGACACGAGGAAACCAGGAGAGGAGAGAGGAAACCAGGAGAGGAGAGAGGAAACCAGGAGAGACGCGAGGAAACCAAGAGAGGAGAGAGGAAACCAGGAGAGGAGAGAGGAATCCAGGAGAGGAGAGAGGAAACCAGGAGAGACGCGAGGAAACCAAGAGAGGAGAGAGGAAACCAAGAGAGACGCGAGGAAACCAGGAGAGGAGAGAGGAAACCAGGAGGGATATGAGGAAACAAAGAGAGGAGAGAGGAAACCAGTAGAGGAGAGAGGAAACCAGGAGAGACGCGAGGAAACCAAGAGAGGAGAGAGGAAACCAGTAGAGACGCGAGGAAACCAAGAGAGGAGAGAGGAAACCAGGAGAGACGCGAGGAAACCAAGAGAGGAGAGAGGAAACCAGGAGAGGAGAGAGGAATCCAGGAGAGGAGAGAGGAAACCAGGAGAGACGCGAGGAAACCAAGAGAGGAGAGAGGAAACCAAGAGAGACGCGAGGAAACCAGGAGAGGAGAGAGGAAACCAGGAGGGATATGAGGAAACAAAGAGAGGAGAGAGGAAACCAGTAGAGGAGAGAGGAAACCAGGAGAGACGCGAGGAAACCAAGAGAGGAGAGAGGAAACCAGCAGAGGCGAGAGGAAAGCAGGAGAGGAGAGAGGAAACCAGGAGAGATAAGAGGAAACCAGGAGAGGAGAGAGGAAACCAGGAGGGATATGAGGAAACAAAGAGAGGAGAGAGGAAAACCAGGAGAGATACGAGGAAACAAAGAGAGGAGAGAGGAAACCAGGAGAGGAGAGAGGAAACCAGGAGAGATGCGAGGAAACCAAGAGAGGAGAGAGGAAACCAGTAGAGACGCGAGGAAACCAAGAGAGGAGAGAGGAAACCAGGAGAGATAAGAGGAAACCAAGAGAGGAGAGAGGAAACCAGGAGAGACGTGAGGAAACCAAGAGAGAAGAGAGGAAACCAGGAGAGGAGAGAGGAAACCAGGAGAGACGTGAGGAAACCAGGAGAGGAGAGAGGAAACCAGGAGAGACGCGAGGAAACCAGGAGAGGAGAGAGGAAACCAGGAGAGATACGAGGAAACAAAGAGAGGAGAGAGGAAACCAGGAGAGGAGAGAGGAAACCAGGAGAGATGCGAGGAAACCAAGAGAGGAGAGAGGAAACCAGGAGAGGAGAGAGGAAACCAGAAGAGGAGAGAGGAAACCAGGAGAGGAGAGAGGAAACCAGGAGACGCGAGGAAACCAAGAGAGGAGAGAGGAAACCAGGAGAGACGCGAGGAAACCAAGAGAGGAGAGAGGAAACCAGGAGAGATACGAGGAAACAAAGAGAGGAGAGAGGAAACCAGGAGAGATGCGAGGAAACCAAGAGAGGAGAGAGGAAACCAGGAGAGATGCGAGGAAACCAGGAGAGGAGAGAGGAAACCAGTAGAGACGCGAAGAAACAAAGAGAGGAGAGAGGAAACCAGGAGAGGAGAGAGGAAACCAGTAGAGACGCGAGGAAACCAAGAGAGGAGAGAGGAAACCAGGAGAGACGCGAGGAAACCAAGAGAGGAGAGAGGAAACCAGGAGAGGAGAGAGGAATCCAGGAGAGGAGAGAGGAAACCAGGAGAGACGCGAGGAAACCAAGAGAGGAGAGAGGAAACCAAGAGAGACGCGAGGAAACCAGGAGAGGAGAGAGGAAACCAGGAGGGATATGAGGAAACAAAGAGAGGAGAGAGGAAACCAGTAGAGGAGAGAGGAAACCAGGAGAGACGCGAGGAAACCAAGAGAGGAGAGAGGAAACCAGGAGAGACGTGAGGAAACCAAGAGAGAAGAGAGGAAACCAGGAGAGGAGAGAGGAAACCAGGAGAGACGTGAGGAAACCAGGAGAGGAGAGAGGAAACCAGGAGAGACGCGAGGAAACCAGGAGAGGAGAGAGGAAACCAGGAGAGATACGAGGAAACAAAGAGAGGAGAGAGGAAACCAGGAGAGGAGAGAGGAAACCAGGAGAGATGCGAGGAAACCAAGAGAGGAGAGAGGAAACCAGGAGAGGAGAGAGGAAACCAGAAGAGGAGAGAGGAAACCAGGAGAGGAGAGAGGAAACCAGGAGACGCGAGGAAACCAAGAGAGGAGAGAGGAAACCAGGAGAGACGCGAGGAAACCAAGAGAGGAGAGAGGAAACCAGGAGAGATACGAGGAAACAAAGAGAGGAGAGAGGAAACCAGGAGAGATGCGAGGAAACCAAGAGAGGAGAGAGGAAACCAGGAGAGATGCGAGGAAACCAGGAGAGGAGAGAGGAAACCAGTAGAGACGCGAAGAAACAAAGAGAGGAGAGAGGAAACCAGGAGAGGAGAGAGGAAACCAGTAGAGACGCGAGGAAACCAAGAGAGGAGAGAGGAAACCAGGAGAGACGCGAGGAAACCAAGAGAGGAGAGAGGAAACCAGGAGAGGAGAGAGGAATCCAGGAGAGGAGAGAGGAAACCAGGAGAGACGCGAGGAAACCAAGAGAGGAGAGAGGAAACCAAGAGAGACGCGAGGAAACCAGGAGAGGAGAGAGGAAACCAGGAGGGATATGAGGAAACAAAGAGAGGAGAGAGGAAACCAGTAGAGGAGAGAGGAAACCAGGAGAGACGCGAGGAAACCAAGAGAGGAGAGAGGAAACCAGCAGAGGCGAGAGGAAAGCAGGAGAGGAGAGAGGAAACCAGGAGAGATAAGAGGAAACCAGGAGAGGAGAGAGGAAACCAGGAGGGATATGAGGAAACAAAGAGAGGAGAGAGGAAAACCAGGAGAGATACGAGGAAACAAAGAGAGGAGAGAGGAAACCAGGAGAGGAGAGAGGAAACCAGGAGAGATGCGAGGAAACCAAGAGAGGAGAGAGGAAACCAGTAGAGACGCGAGGAAACCAAGAGAGGAGAGAGGAAACCAGGAGAGATAAGAGGAAACCAAGAGAGGAGAGAGGAAACCAGGAGAGACGTGAGGAAACCAAGAGAGAAGAGAGGAAACCAGGAGAGGAGAGAGGAAACCAGGAGAGACGTGAGGAAACCAGGAGAGGAGAGAGGAAACCAGGAGAGACGCGAGGAAACCAGGAGAGGAGAGAGGAAACCAGGAGAGATACGAGGAAACAAAGAGAGGAGAGAGGAAACCAGGAGAGGAGAGAGGAAACCAGGAGAGATGCGAGGAAACCAAGAGAGGAGAGAGGAAACCAGGAGAGGAGAGAGGAAACCAGAAGAGGAGAGAGGAAACCAGGAGAGGAGAGAGGAAACCAGGAGACGCGAGGAAACCAAGAGAGGAGAGAGGAAACCAGGAGAGACGCGAGGAAACCAAGAGAGGAGAGAGGAAACCAGGAGAGATACGAGGAAACAAAGAGAGGAGAGAGGAAACCAGGAGAGGAGAGAGGAAACCAGGAGAGATGCGAGGAAACCAAGAGAGGAGAGAGGAAACCAGGAGAGATGCGAGGAAACCAGGAGAGGAGAGAGGAAACCAGTAGAGACGCGAAGAAACAAAGAGAGGAGAGAGGAAACCAGGAGAGGAGAGAGGAAACCAGGAGAGACGCGAGGAAACCAAGAGAAGAGAGAGGAAACCACGAGAGGAGAGAGGAAACCAGCAGAGGCGAGAGGAAACCAGGAGAGGAGAGAGGAAAACAGCAGAGGAGAGAGGAAACCAGGAGAGACGCTAGGAAACAAAGAGAGGAGAGAGGAAAACAGCAGAGACGTGAGGAAACCAGGAGAGGAGAGAGGAAACCAGGAGAGACGCGAGGAAACCAAGAGAGGAGAGAGGAAACCAAGAGAGACGCGAGGAAACCAGGAGAGGAGAGAGGAAACCAGGAGGGATATGAGGAAACAAAGAGAGGAGAGAGGAAACCAGTAGAGGAGAGAGGAAACCAGGAGAGACGCGAGGAAACCAAGAGAGGAGAGAGGAAACCAGCAGAGGCGAGAGGAAAGCAGGAGAGGAGAGAGGAAACCAGGAGAGACGCGAGGAAACCAGGAGAGACGCGAGGAAACAAAGAGAGGAGAGAGGAAACCAGGAGAGGAGAGAGGAAACCAGGAGAGACGCGAGGAAACCAGGAGAGGAGAGAGGAAACCAGGAGGGATATGAGGAAACAAAGAGAGGAGAGAGGAAAACCAGGAGAGATACGAGGAAACAAAGAGAGGAGAGAGGAAACCAGGAGAGGAGAGAGGAAACCAGGAGAGATGCGAGGAAACCAAGAGAGGAGAGAGGAAACCAGTAGAGACGCGAGGAAACCAAGAGAGGAGAGAGGAAACCAGGAGAGATGAGAGGAAACCAAGAGAGGAGAGAGGAAACCAGGAGAGACGTGAGGAAACCAAGAGAGAAGAGAGGAAACCAGGAGAGGAGAGAGGAAACCAGGAGAGACGTGAGGAAACCAGGAGAGGAGAGAGGAAACCAGGAGAGGAGAGAGGAAAACAGCAGAGGAGAGAGGAAACCAGGAGAGACGCTAGGAAACAAAGAGAGGAGAGAGGAAAACAGCAGAGACGTGAGGAAACCAGGAGAGGAGAGAGGAAACCAGGAGAGACGCGAGGAAACCAAGAGAGGAGAGAGGAAACCAGGAGAGACGTGAGGAAACCAAGAGAGGAGAGAGGAAACCAGGAGAGACGTGAGGAAACCAAGAGAGGAGAGAGGAAACCAGGAGAGACGCGAGGAAACCAAGAGAGGAGAGAGGAAACCAGGAGAGATGCGAGGAAACCAGGAGAGGAGAGAGGAAACCAGTAGAGACGCGAAGAAACAAAGAGAGGAGAGAGGAAACCAGGAGAGGAGAGAGGAAACCAGGAGAGACGCGAGGAAACCAGGAGAGGAGAGAGGAAACCAGGAGGGATATGAGGAAACAAAGAGAGGAGAGAGGAAAACCAGGAGAGATACGAGGAAACAAAGAGAGGAGAGAGGAAACCAGGAGAGGAGAGAGGAAACCAGGAGAGATGCGAGGAAACCAAGAGAGGAGAGAGGAAACCAGTAGAGACGCGAGGAAACCAAGAGAGGAGAGAGGAAACCAGGAGAGATGAGAGGAAACCAAGAGAGGAGAGAGGAAACCAGGAGAGACGTGAGGAAACCAAGAGAGAAGAGAGGAAACCAGGAGAGGAGAGAGGAAACCAGGAGAGACGTGAGGAAACCAGGAGAGGAGAGAGGAAACCAGGAGAGGAGAGAGGAAAACAGCAGAGGAGAGAGGAAACCAGGAGAGACGCTAGGAAACAAAGAGAGGAGAGAGGAAAACAGCAGAGACGTGAGGAAACCAGGAGAGGAGAGAGGAAACCAGGAGAGACGCGAGGAAACCAAGAGAGGAGAGAGGAAACCAGGAGAGACGTGAGGAAACCAAGAGAGGAGAGAGGAAACCAGGAGAGACGTGAGGAAACCAAGAGAGGAGAGAGGAAACCAGGAGAGACGTGAGGAAACCAAGAGAGGAGAGAGGAAACCAGGAGAGACGCGAGGAAACCAGGAGAGGAGAGAGGAATCCAGGAGAGGAGAGAGGAAACCAGCAGAGGAGAGAGGAAACCAGCAGAGGCGAGAGGAAAGCAGGAGAGACGCGAGGAAACAAAGAGAGGAGAGAGGAAACCAGGAGAGGAGAGAGGAAACCAGGAGAGACGCGAGGAAACAAAGAGAGGAGAGAGGAAACCAGGAGAGGAGAGAGGAAACCAGGAGAGACGCGAGGAAACCAAGAGAGGAGAGAGGAAACCAGGAGAGGAGAGAGGAAACCAGGAGAGATGCGAGGAAACCAAGAGAGGAGAGAGGAAACCAGGAGAGATGCGAGGAAACCAGGAGAGGAGAGGAGAGAGGAAACCAGGAGAGACGCGAGGAAACCAGGAGAGGAGAGAGGAAACCAGGAGGGATATGAGGAAACAAAGAGAGGAGAGAGGAAACCAGGAGAGACGCGAGGAAACAAAGAGAGGAGAGAGGAAACCAGGAGAGATACGAGGAAACAAAGAGAGGAGAGAGGAAACCAGGAGAGACGCGAGGAAACCAAGAGAGGAGAGAGGAAACCAGGAGAGGAGAGAGGAAACCAGCAGAGGAGAGAGGAAACCAGGAGAGGAGAGAGGAAACCAGGAGAGACGCGAGGAAACCAGGAGAGGAGAGAGGAAACCAGGAGGGATATGAGGAAACAAAGAGAGGAGAGAGGAAACCAGGAGAGGAGAGAGGAAACCAGGAGAGACGCAAGGAAACAAAGAGAGGAGAGAGGAAACCAGGAGAGGAGAGAGGAAACCAGGAGAGACGCGAGGAAACAAAGAGAGGAGAGAGGAAACCAGGAGAGGAGAGAGGAAACCAGGAGAGATGCGAGGAAACCAAGAGAGGAGAGAGGAAACCAGGAGAGATGCGAGGAAACCAGGAGAGGAGAGAGGAAACCAGGAGAGGAGAGAGGAAACCAGGAGAGACGCGAGGAAACCAGGAGAGGAGAGAGGAAACCAGGAGAGACGCGAGGAAACCAAGAGAGGAGAGAGGAAACCAGCAGAGGCGAGAGGAAAGCAGGAGAGGAGAGAGGAAACCAGGAGAGGAGAGAGGAAACCAGGAGAGACGCGAGGAAACAAAGAGAGGAGAGAGGAAACCAGGAGAGGAGAGAGGAAACCAGGAGAGACGCGAGGAAACCAGGAGAGGAGAGAGGAAACCAGGAGGGATATGAGGAAACAAAGAGAGGAGAGAGGAAAACCAGGAGAGATACGAGGAAACAAAGAGAGGAGAGAGGAAACCAGGAGAGGAGAGAGGAAACCAGGAGAGATGCGAGGAAACCAAGAGAGGAGAGAGGAAACCAGTAGAGACGCGAGGAAACCAAGAGAGGAGAGAGGAAACCAGTAGAGACGCGAGGAAACCAAGAGAGGAGAGAGGAAACCAGGAGAGACGTGAGGAAACCAAGAGAGAAGAGAGGAAACCAGGAGAGGAGAGAGGAAACCAGGAGAGACGTGAGGAAACCAGGAGATGAGAGAGGAAACCAGGAGAGACGCGAGGAAGCCAGGAGAGGAGAGAGGAAACCAGGAGGGATATGAGGAAACAAAGAGAGGAGACCAGGAGAGGAGAGAGGAAACCAGGAGAGATACGAGGAAACAAAGCGAGGAGACCAGGAGAGGAGAGAGGAAACCAGGAGAGGAGAGAGGAAACCAGCAGAGGAGAGAGGAAACCAGGAGAGACGCGAGGAAACCAGGAGAGGAGAGAGGAAACGAGGGAATGTTTTTTCAGCTCAGCTGATCACCGCTGGATCAGCTGACGCCGTCATCACAAACGGACGTCGCAGCACGTGACGCTTCATCGGAAAGGACGTCTCATGTCTCTTAAAAAACATTCACTGGTTTCCTCTCTCCTCTCCTGGTTTCCTCTCTCCTCTCTTGGTTTCCTCTCTCCTCTCCTGGTTTCCTCTCTCCTCTCTTGGTTTCCTCGCGTCTCTCCATGTATCTCTGGTGGGAGGGACTAAGACGCAAGTGAAAGACGCAAGTGAAGGTAGCATGGATGCAATTTAAGAGACATGAGAAGCAGCCTCAGTCTTCCCCCCTCAGGCCTCAGCACAGGGGCTCATGGGTAATGACCTCTGACCTTTGCTGGCCCGGGGCCTGCCTGAGGCAGCAGGCAGACAGAACTCCACATGGGGGGGGTGGGCGGCTGGGGTCATGTATAAATATAAAGAGGGGGGTGTGTGTGTGTGTGTGTGTGTGTGTAAAGTTGGCATGAACAGAAATGGGACGCTACCCACCCTGCTGGGTTCAATGTTTATATCTGAATAACTCAACACTTCCTGTTTCAGATTTCTGTCTAAAATTTAAAGTTTGAACTGAAACACAACAAAACATTTAATTATTGATGAACATGCTAACAGAGAGCGCGCTGACAGCAGCTTCACACAGGTACATGACCCAGGTGTGACACTCTGACGCTAATCGCTCTGTGATGCTGCACTCAGATCACACACTGTATAAAAACATGGCCCACATGACAGCTCAACCCTCTCTGTCGCCCCCTGCTGCCTGGCTGCAGTATAGGCCATAAAGCCCGCCTCCTCCATGTTAACAGATGGGACATGAGTCAATAGTTAGTTATAGTTAGTTCTTATCATGCTGATTTATGTCACAGAGTTCAGGAAAACAGGACACACTGAGGATCAGGTGATGACAGGTATTTAAATGGACACGCACGCACGCACACACACTAGCCGTACCTCTTTAGCCTTCTGCTTCAGACGAGCCTGCTCTGGATCTTCTTGTCTGGCTCGACTCTGCAGGTGAAACACAAACATGAAATTCATGTGAAAACATGTAAACACCAGTTGTCTGCTCACCGCTCAGAGATCTGCGCCTACGGTGGATTTAACAAGTTTAACATCACCATAACATTAACAGAGGCCGTATAAAGGAGATCCACATGCAGCAGAGTCGCAGGTGAGTTAGAACGTTCTCTTCCTGGTTGAGACGGAGCTGCAGAGACAAACACAGCAGTACCTTGGCAGCCTTCAGCAGGATCTCTCTCTCCTGCTCGTCTTTCCTCTGTTTCTCCATCCGCTCCAACTGCTCAAAGAAACGCAGCTGAGAGCGAACGTCCGACGTCTGCTCGTGGTGCTCTTCATCCTGGGGGGTGAAGAGAGGGACAAAGATATAAGACATTATACTTCTTTCACATCCATGTGTGTGTGTGTGCGTGTGCGTGTGCGTGTGTGTGTGTGTGTGTGTGTGTGTGCGCGTGCATGTCTTCTTGCCTTCCCCCCGTCCGTGCGGTGCTGAGCGACGGCTGACACCTTCTCCAGCAGGGAGCGAAGTCTGCACTGGGTGGCGTGGGAGATGAAGTTCACCACCTCCAGAGGAACCTCACTCACACCTAGCTTCTTAGCTGAGGAGACAGAACAACAGGATCAGAGGGAAGGACAGAGGACGACCTATGACCTCTGAGTCACATTACATCACTGATCCATATGAGAACAGTTTGTTACACATTTTAAACATTCAGTGCTTTACACGAGAGCTTCTGCAGGTGTGATGAGTCCGACAAAACACAAGGTGCTGTCCAGGAGAACATCGTCTGTAAGGACACCTGAACTCTGACCTCCTCGGTCTCTTCATCAGGTCATTTTACTGTGTCCAAAACCACCTGCACAACTGATGACACTAACATAAGCGTACCTGTGTGCAGGATGTTAGCAGTGACAGGTGAGCGTACCTGTGTGCAGTATGTTAGCAGTGACAGGTGAGCGTACCTGTGTGCAGGATGTTAGCAGTGACAGGTGAGCGTACCTGTGTGCAGGATGTTAGCAGTGACAGGTGAGCGTACCTGTGTCCAGGATGTTAGCAGTGACAGGTGAGCGTACCTGTGTCCAGGATGCGGCGGTGCAGCAGGCCGGTGGGCAGGAAGGACTCGTCTTTACAGGACCGAATCTTTGTGCCGACAAGCTCCGAGCTGGTTGCTAGGATACGGGCATTTTCCTCGTTAAGGTTGACACCGGCCATGGACGCCACGTCGTTAATGTCGTCGTCATCTCTGAGGTTTAAACAACAAACATTCTTTATTAACACTAGTACAGACACGTGGAGCTCAGGAGACAGCAGATGTTCTGTGTTACCGTCTCTGAAGGACTCTGCATGTTTCTAGTTACATCTTTAAGTTGTGCTGAGTTCACTGAGTCTCTCACCATGTTTAACAGTAATTCTTTAAACCTGAGATTTATTGTTTATTTTACACTTATTAGGTCTAAATGTTAAACAGGTAACAAAGAGTCGGTGTGTGAAACAGGCTGTAGTGGCTGCAACATAATCCTTGATGGGTCAAAGGTCGTCCACTAAAAGTTCTTGTTGTTTCCACTGACAGGCTCAGATTGTTCTTCTAAGTGTGTGACAACATGACAGAAAGGATCCCTACAGAGATAGACCTTTTTGTTACAGAGGAAGATGATTGTTTTAACCACACACAGACGTTACATCGCTCTCTGCACACACACCAGACTCCATTCAGAAAAACACTGATTTAAGCTCACAGGACACAGGAGCTGCTGCCCGTCTGCCTTGATCTGTTACTTTTCAAAGTCTCACAATAACACACACAAAATGACCGTTCAAGGTGGTGGCAGTTGTGTTCTGTGAGGTTAAATCACTGTTTTTGACAATGGAGTCTGGTGTGTTTGCAGAGAGCGATGTAACAGCTTGTTTCCAAATCTTTCAGCACCTTTTCTGTCAGATAAAAATAAGTGCAAACATCACAAACAATAAGTGCAAAACAACGTTTTAAAATATATTTAAATGACTGTATAGTTTAGGATCAGAGCTCTGTGGGTATGATACCTGCAGTGACAGCTCTCCTGTGTGTGTGTGTGTGTGTGTGTGTGTGTGTGTGGACAGATGGTTGGTCACGCATCATGAGATCAACTCACACAGGCTGCACTGAGATCCATCTGGACCTCAGCTCAAACTCTGCAGCTCAGTGTGCACATGCTGCCCCCGCCTGGCTGCCCTGTGAACTGCATGCCTACGTTACAGGTCCGCAGGAGGTCTCAGGGCACAATGTGTCTCATAATCTTTGTTGTTATAACTTACACTGAACATGTCGTCTATGTTTCCACACTGATGATCAACATTTCACGATACTGAATTCAGAATTATGAGAACATGTCTCATTAGTCATTCATGATTTAATTCAGTGTATTCTTGTCATAAACTTCTCATTCAACAAAAATGGTTTAAATGTATTCTCCTGCTGTGTTTGAAGGCGAGTCAAATAAACCTGGGCTGCGTTCAGATCAACACAACGTTTATTTCAACAGAAACGTCACTGCTGATCACCCTGTTATACGAGCGCTCGGCTTTTAAATACTTATAAACGTCCCTGCTGATTGGCACACCTTTTCATGTTTTTTCAAGATTAGTCAGTGCAACATAAAATCCTGCCAATGCTGTTAGACTTTACCTGAAAGTCCCGCCCCCTGGGTCACTCAACTTCTTCTGATTGGCCTGAGCTGCCAGGGTAACAGGACTTTTTCCGATGATAGTTGTGGGTCCTCTTACAAGAGTTCCTGCAGAGTAAGACATGAAAGATGAGTCATCTGGGACACGACGTCTTTAACCAGGAGCTTTTTACAGTTCACACAGCCCGATGATCAAAAATGATAAAGTTTACAAAGTAAACAGCAGGTTCTGCTGGACTCACCTTGAGGTCTGAGAGTCTGACTGAAGACGACAGGTGAGCGGGTCTGTGCGGTCTGAACGCCGGCTCTGTTCACAGCCTGCACGAACACAAACATTAAAACATCAGTGATGAAGTTTCCCCGTCAGCTCCATGTTACAGGTGTGAACGTGCTGTTACCCCGTACCAGAGTGTTGGTGAGCGGCGGGTTGAGTCTGACGGTGCTGCTGGCGGGGCTGATGGGCAGCCGCGGTCTGATGGTGGCGGTGGTGACGGAGCCGGGGGCAGCAAGGGGGGGTGCGGAGGAGCTGGGGGTCACCAGAGACTGCTGACTGTTGAGCAGAGACTGACGGAGGGCGGGGAGGCTTTTCTGTGGAGTACGAACACATGTGGTGACAGTGGAAGAACTCTGATCCTTCCCTACAGTTCAAGTACACAAACTGTGTCCAGCAGAGGGCGCTCTGGCTCCATGTTCACATCCTGTCAGCCGCTCATGGAGCAGAGACTCACAGCTGAGCAGACGCTGGACTGTGTGTAAAATAATGTTGAATATTCTTCAATATTTTTGACCTTTCTGTCATTTTATGGTCAAACTCATTCGTCCAATGAATCACTGTTAGTGGGACTGTGCTGCACGAGCAGAGGCAGGACAGCAGGAGCGCTGTGTGTAGTCATAGTGCACGTACCTTGAGGAAGGGGATGAGGTAGGGCTGTGGGGACGACTTGAGCTCAGCCTGCAGCCGATTGGTGAACTCCTCAGGCTCAATCTTTGCATCCTGCGCACACACAGACACCAGTTACACTCCAGTTACACTCCAGTTACACCCCCTTTAAACTCCAGTTAGAGCCCAGCAACCCTCCAGATAAATTCCCATGTGGACACCAGTTACCCTCCAGCTAGACCCCCCCAGACACCAGCATAAACTCCAGTATAAACTCCAGTAAGAGCCCAGTATGAACCCTGTAAGAGCCCAGTATAAACTCCAGTATAAACTCCAGTATGAACCCAGTATGAACCCTGTAAGAGCCCAGTATAAACTCCAGTATAAACTCCAGTAAGAGCCCAGTATGAACCCTGTAAGAGCCCAGTATAAACTCCAGTATAAACTCCAGTAAGAGCCCAGTATAAACTCCAGTAAGAGCCCAGTATAAACTCCAGTATGAACTCCAGTATGAACCCAGTATGAACCCAGTATGAACCCAGTATGAACTCCAGTATGAACTCCAGTATAACCTCCAGTATAACCTCCAGTATAAACTCCAGTATGAACTCCAGTATAACCTCCAGTATAACCTCCAGTATAAACTCCAGTATAACCTCCAGTATAAACTCCAGTATAAACTCTAGTATAACCTCCAGTATAACCTCCAGTATAAACTCCAGTATGAACCCAGTATAAACTCCAGTATAACCTCCAGTATAACCTCCAGTATAAACTCCAGTATAACCTCCAGTATAACCTCCAGTATAAACTCCAGTATAACCTCCAGTATAACCTCCAGTATAAACTCCAGTATAAACTCCAGTAAGAGCCCAGTATGAACCCAGTATGAACTCCAGTATAAACCCAGTATAACCTCCAGTATAAACTCCAGTATAAACTCCAGTAAGAGCCCAGTATGAACCCAGTATGAACTCCAGTATGAACTCCAGTAAGAGCCCAGTATAAACTCCAGTATGAACCCAGTATGAACTCCAGTATAACCTCCAGTATAACCTCCAGTATAAACTCCAGTATAAACTCCAGTAAGAGCCCAGTATGAACCCAGTATGAACTCCAGTATGAACCCAGTATGAACCCAGTATGAACTCCAGTATGAACCCAGTATGAACTCCAGTATGAACTCCAGTATGAACCCAGTATAACCTCCAGTATAAACTCCAGTAAGAGCCCAGTATAAACTCCAGTATGAACCCAGTATAAACTCCAGTATGAACTCCAGTATAAACCCAGTATAAACCCAGTATAAACCCAGTATAAACCCAGTATAAACCCAGTATAAACTCCAGTATGAACCCAGTATAAACCCAGTATAAACCCAGTATAAACTCCAGTATGAACCCAGTATAAACCCAGTATAAACTCCAGTATGAACCCAGTATGAACCCAGTATGAACCCAGTATAAACTCCAGTATGAACTCCAGTATAAACCCAGTATGAACCCAGTATAAACCCAGTATAAACTCCAGTATGAACTCAAGTATGAACCCAGTATGAACCCAGTATAAACTCCAGTATAACCTCCAGTATAACCTCCAGTATAAACTCCAGTATGAACTCCAGTATAACCTCCAGTATAACCTCCAGTATAAACTCCAGTATAACCTCCAGTATAAACTCCAGTATAAACTCTAGTATAACCTCCAGTATAACCTCCAGTATAAACTCCAGTATGAACCCAGTATAAACTCCAGTATAACCTCCAGTATAACCTCCAGTATAAACTCCAGTATAACCTCCAGTATAAACTCCAGTATAAACTCCAGTATAACCTCCAGTATAACCTCCAGTATAAACTCCAGTATAACCTCCAGTATAACCTCCAGTATAACCTCCAGTATAAACTCCAGTATAAACTCCAGTATAAACTCCAGTAAGAGCCCAGTATGAACCCAGTATGAACTCCAGTATGAACTCCAGTAAGAGCCCAGTATAAACTCCAGTATGAACCCAGTATGAACTCCAGTATGAACTCCAGTATGAACCCAGTATGAACTCCAGTATAACCTCCAGTATAACCTCCAGTATAAACTCCAGTATAAACTCCAGTAAGAGCCCAGTATGAACCCAGTATGAACTCCAGTATGAACCCAGTATGAACCCAGTATGAACTCCAGTATGAACCCAGTATGAACTCCAGTATGAACTCCAGTATGAACCCAGTATAACCTCCAGTATAAACTCCAGTAAGAGCCCAGTATAAACTCCAGTATGAACCCAGTATAAACTCCAGTATGAACTCCAGTATAAACCCAGTATAAACCCAGTATAAACCCAGTATAAACCCAGTATAAACTCCAGTATGAACCCAGTATAAACCCAGTATAAACCCAGTATAAACTCCAGTATGAACTCCAGTATGAACCCAGTATGAACCCAGTATGAACCCAGTATAAACTCCAGTATGAACCCAGTATAAACCCAGTATAAACCCAGTATAAACTCCAGTATGAACCCAGTATAAACCCAGTATAAACCCAGTATAAACTCCAGTATGAACCCAGTATGAACCCAGTATAAACTCCAGTATGAACTCCAGTATGAACTCCAGTATAAACCCAGTATGAACCCAGTATAAACCCAGTATAAACTCCAGTATGAACTCCAGTATGAACTCCAGTATAAACCCAGTATAAACTCCAGTATGAACTCAAGTATGAACCCAGTATGAACCCAGTATAAACTCCAGTATAAACTCCAGTATGAACTCCAGTATAAACCCAGTATGAACCCAGTATAAACCCAGTATAAACTCCAGTATGAACTCCAGTATGAACTCCAGTATAAACCCAGTATAAACTCCAGTATGAACTCCAGTATGAACCCAGTATGAACCCAGTATAAACCCAGTATGAACCCAGTATGAACCCAGTATGAACCCAGTACAAACTGGGCGAGTGGAGCAGCCTACCAGCAGGTCCTGCACCAGGGCCTTCACATTCTTGGAGGTGTCGGGGGAGGGGGAGTTGTGGGACGCCAGCTTGATGAGCGTGGCGAGGAAGTTCTTGCATTTCTTCACGTTTTCTTGCATTTCCTGTTTGAGACGATGAAGACGATGAGTCAGACAGGTACGCACAGGTGTCACCCATTCTATTTATATAGATGTAACCGACCTGTGACACCACCGTGACTCTGTTAGCGGGCGTGGTGGTGGTGGCGGGCGGCGTGCTGGTCAGGGGGGTGGTCGGGACACCGGCAGGCTTGGCCCCAGGCGTCCCCCCTGCTGTGATCACGGTCTGGGCCTTCTGAGGGGGGGTCATCTTCACGGACACCGCTGCTCCGCCGGGGGCCACCGTGATGGCCTTCTGAGAGACGACAGTCACCGTCAGGGAGAGAAAGCACCGGACACAGCAGGTGTGACTTTACATACAGGTAACAGACAGTTACAGGTGAGATAACACAGATGACAGAGACATCAGGACTCACACCTGTCGGTGTGATCTGCAGGTATCCAGTGCTGATACCTGAGCAGTAAACCTCATCAGCATCAGTGAGCCAATCAGCACACACCATGGTTGTCCCAACATGAGAAACTGCTGCTGATTGGCTGTCAGATGTTTCAGGTCGTCCTCTCACTATGAGGAGCAGCTGGGGGGTCCATCACTGATCTCTGCCCTGAGTCTGATTGGCTGATGCAGCCTCATGCAGTGTCAGAGTATGAAACAGGAAACACTCACCTGTACTGTGGTGGTGGAGGGAGACTGAACCATTCTGGTCTGAGCGGGGGTGGCCAGACGGACGGTCTGAGGAGCCTGCAGACGACACGGGGGGAGAAAAGACAACGTTATGTAATAACAGGAAAGAAACAAGACTTATAAACCTGAGCCCTGATTTTACTGAAGTTCAGCTGCTAAACGACTCACAGGAACAAAGTGTGTGAGTGTCTGCAGTAGATGTGTTCGTCCTGCAGCAGTGAAACAGACTGTAATGGCTGCAACATAATCCTTGATGGGTCAAAGGTCGTCCACTAAAAGTTCTTGTTGTTTCCACTGACAGGCTCAGATTGTTATTCTAAGTGTGTGACAACATGACAGAAAGGATCCCTACAGAGATAGACCTTTTTGTTACAGAGGAAGAGGATTGTTTTAACCACACACAGACGTTACATCGCTCTCTGCACACACACCAGACTCCATTCAGAAAAACACTGATTTAAGCTCACAGGACACAGGATCAGTTTTGGATCTATCTAACACATGCACCAATCAGTGTTAGACCAGCAGTGGAGTCTGGTTTAAAGATACCAGAAACACCCTTTAAGGCTCACACAAGACCAGATCAAAAAATGATCAATTATAAACATTATTGATATTAAATTATCTTTAAGCTGCACCACACGTCTAAACCTCGGTGCTATAAAGTCTCTGACTGACGATCAGGAGGACGTCCTGCAGATAGATAGATGACTGTCCTCCTGGTGAGACCCTCAGACCCTGCTGGGTATCGGACTCACCGTGGACGCGGTGGAGACTCGGATGGTGGCCCCGGCGGTCGGTGTGGCCGGTCTCTGGGTGATGTTGGCCACCGTCTGACCCTGCTGCGTCTTGGCCTGAGCCTGGGCCAGAACCTGCTGAGGGACCATCACCAGTTGCCCCGTCTCCGTCCGGACCAGAACCATACCTGCAGGAGGAGGAAACAGCCGTCAGGACAGAAACACCTGAGACAACTAGAATCATACGTTTAAGTCACACCTGAAGGAAAACTATCAACTGTTCTTTTCTTCCTTCTTCATAATAAACTGAATCTCTGCTGGTTTGCAGCGATCGGTCGATAAAACAAGACGTCTGATGACATTTAGATTTAAGAAGTGGAAATTGTTTCCTGCCTGACATTTCATAAAATACTCACAGATTAACTGATTCATTAGCTGCAGCTGTTTGAATAAACTGAAGACTGACAGACTATTTTAAATATATCTGTGAGACTTTCTGACAGTCAAATCATCATTACTGTCATGTGTCATAAATAAAAACATCCAGTCTGAGAAACAGGAAGTATTTAAATAATAACTAAAGATCGTTTCCACGTCCGAGGAACAAAGAACTTCTCGTCCAAAAGAAAAGTTCCTTCTGCGGTCAAAGAGCCACAGAGATCAAATGATCCTGCTGATGTGTGAAGAAGAAACGGACCATATCCTGTACACAGCAACAACAGTCAGCTGGAGCGTCGGAGGACATGGATTTAAACCCTGCAGTGGAGACGGTGCTTCAAGGTTCCCCTGAAGTTCCTTAAAGGTTCCTTTAAGGTTCAAGTGGACAAAGTTCCCGTGTTGGAAATCTTTAATCTATCTTCCCTAACTGTTGTCACCACTTTGTCAGAGTTTGTCCCACAGGATGGTAAAAGAGAGTGAAGGACCTGTTTCATCCTTCATGTCCCATTAAAAAAATAAAGAGCTGCGACATCACTTCCTGCTGCTCTGAAGTTCTTCCTGAACCCACAAAAAGACTCCTCCAACATCTGGATGAACAAATATTCACATAAACAAGAGTTTAAAGAAGTTTCAAACAGACATGGAGGCTGGCTGTGACGTACAGAGGCGTCCTGGATGAGTGTTGTACGACATGAAGCACAACAGTTTCTACTTCACACACTTTGAGATTTAACACCCGCAGCTGGACTCGGGTCAAAGCTCGGACTGTGTCTGTGACAGCACGCTGAAGATTTATTCATCCACGTGTTGGAGGAGTGTTTGTGGATTCAGGAGGACCCTTCAGCAGCAGGAAGTGATGTCACAGCTCCCTCAGCAGGTGTTTCTCTCTGTGACACATGAGAGGTCAGACTGAGGCTGCAGATCTCTGGAAATGCACGAGAGGTAAGACAAAAGAGCCGTCAGGTGAGGTAGTGTATTTCTCACCTGGGGGCATGGTGAACCCGGGAGGCAGCTGGATGGTGGTCTGTTGCTGAGGCCGGACCGCCAGCGGGGGCTGAGGGGCCGCTGCTCGGGTAGAGGCGGTCACCAGCCCGGGCCTCTGCTGCTGGATGGAGGTGGCCACCACTGGAGTGCCTGGCGGCCTCACAAGGGCCACCGCAGGCTGACCCACCCCGTTCACCACAGGCTTCACCCCCCCAGCAGCCGCACTGGTCCCAGTCTGAGGCTGGCTGATGGGGGACTGGGCTGTAGCAGGGGGAGCGGGGGTACTGGTCAGGATGACCGAGCTTCCAGAGGCGGGCTGGCTGGGCAGCAGCATCTTAGTGTGCATCATAGGGGTGCTGTGGTTCAGGACCTGAGAGGAGGAGGCTGAGGGGGAGGGGGCACCCTGGACCACCAGCTGGGCACCTTTGGGGTCCACACCGTTCTGGGCCAGCGGGCTCGGGTGTCTCTGCAGAGCTCCAGCGGGAGCCGCCACTGAGGACTGAGGTCCGGGGAAACTGGGCTGAGAGGCCATGGAGGCGATGATCGTGGATCCCCCGGGACTGACAGTACTTATCACCGATCCGGTCCCTGCGGGTGGGGGGGCTGCGGGCGAGTTCACCAACTTTACGGCTCCGGCGCTACCGTTTAAACTTTGTAATCCGGGAGACGCGGTCCGTATCGCCTCCGCCGCGGGGGCAGTGTTGGTGCTGGGAGCCGCGCTCGGACCCAAGACCGCAGCCCGGGGGAAGCTAGCAGCCCCGGACTGAGTGCTCAAAGTTCCGGGTCCCGGTGCGGGGGAGATAGTCGGAGCAGCTCCAACTGTTTGTAGACCGGCTCCGGCGGGGATCACGGCCCCGGTGGCCACAGAGGAGGTAGAGGAAGTGAGGGTTTTACCGGAGAGCGGCTCATTAGCGCCGGGTTCCTGGTTTAACCCCGCTTTTGGATGCCCTTGTTGCGGCTGCTCCAGAGACCCCACTTGATCGCGCACTTTCCCTGAGAACTGAGTGACCGGCGGCGGAGCTGAGTCCCGTTTCCCGTCGGAATATGACGCCCCGGGAGCTTTTCGGTCGCCCAGTTGTGATTCCAGAGAGCCAACTAAGTCGCTAACTGCTTTCTCATCCACCTCATTGAAGAGCATGTCCTCCAGTGGGTCGGAGGCTCCCGCCATCTTTGATGTTGGACCGTTGTGCAAATCGTATCTTAGAATGTACGCATGCGCGGAGGATCCGTGTTGTTTTTGAGCATAGAACCGAATGAAGTAGATGTTATTCGTTGACCTGCAGTTAAAACTGACTGTAAACAGACTTTACCCTCAGCTGCGGTGTAGAGCTACCTGCCGAACTACTGAGAGATAGTTTCTTGTTTTATATAAAATCTGAGACAGCTTTTTCACGTGACGTTAAATATTGGCCAAATAAAATGTAAGTACTGGGCTCTCAACCACACCTCACGGTTTTCATCAATATTGAAACTACACATGAAACAATATGAGAATCACAAATACTTTATTTATCCCCAGAGGGAAATTCGGGAATATGTTTAGTAGTTGATTAAAAGAAGAGGAATTGGCAACTATTTTAACATCATCAAGATAAGGAGATAAGGAAGATAGATTACCTAAGGACTACCTGTTTATTTTACATTCTTAAATTAGTTTAAAACAAATTAAGAAATCTTAAGAAATCTTTAAATTATATATTTATAACATTAAATCCTATACTTTTTTTATAGCCAATTCAAGGCAACATCTCTAGAATGAAAAGAAATGATGGACTCTGAGAAACTGGGACGGGCCTTTTCTTTTTTTGTATTCTGATGCTCTGTTGACCAGACAATTAATCAAAAAGCTGAGAGGCAAATCAATCAATAATTAAAATAATCATTAGTTTCAGCCATAAAACTATGGATTCGTTTTTTAAAACCATTTGATGGATCCAGACTACAGCTCCATGGTACTCACAGTCTTTGTAAAAAAAGACTTTTGACAGTACACAGCTATATTTCTAAAGCTGTCTGTGTAAATGATCAAATAAACTAATTTGACTACATTTATTTTAGAATGGCAGCTTCTCTTTGGTTTATTTGTAAAGTTTTATCATATTTTACACTAGCCTACTTTACACTCTAATCAATTGTACTGAATTATGGTCATTTTTACTGCATTAATCTGACAGCTGGAATTTATATTGAATTTACAGCTAAAAACTAAAAACATAAAAAACACCATGCAATGTCATAGACTGCATAGCTCAAATTAGCTTCACCATGTACATACTTTTTATGATTAATGGGTACAAAGAATGATCAATTCCACCTTAAAAGGTGTTCTTATGAGTAACTGTAGAATAAACTTCCAATTTCACACTTAAATACACAATATCATTCTGTCTTTATTTAAGTCGATACGAGGGACATACTCATTTTTATTTCAGTTCTGTTATAATTGTTCTGCACCAAAACACCAAAACAAATTCCTTGTATGTGTAAACCTACTCGGCAATAAACCCCGATTCTGATTCTGAAATGATGCAGATACAGTACATACGATGGGTGTGTTTGCTCTTCTATTCCGCATAGATCTAGATTTTGGACCTGAGCGTAATCGCGCGATATTATGATTTCCCGTTAGCCCCCGCGCCAACCATTCGATGGAGGATGAGGTAGCCATGTTGTAGCAGTGAGAAGAGCGAATTGGTGGAAAAGCACAAACCGGATAATTTGGTTTAGAAACTGTTCTGTTTGCCTCACGGTTCGGAGGGGCCGTCCATTCTGCTCCCTGTTTGGACTCCTACGTTCTAGAGGACACCATGAGCGGTGGGACGCCTTACCTGGGCAGCAAAATCAGCCTCATTTCGAAGGCCGAGATCCGCTATGAAGGAATCCTCTACACTATTGACACCGAGAACTCGACTGTCGCACTTGCTAAAGGTAACACAGCTAGTCGGCAAATGCTACTTCAGTTAGCATGAGTTTAACTGTTGTTGCTGTGAGTGTGCAGCCTTCTGTCCATATATTCTACTTAACGATTAACATCTGATGTAATGCTAGATGAACATTAAACACTGGTGTGTGTAGCTTGAATCCAGAGCCCCAACGTAAACTAGTTAATAACGTTAGCCAGGTGGCTATAGTAACTTGCTAGCGAAAGCTGTCAGGCTCATGCTAGCAAGCCATAGCGTTAACATTACTAAGCAGTGCGCTAGGATGCTAAAGTAAGCTAATAGCAACCCAACTTTAAACCAGCGACGAAATGAATTCTAGAAACGAAAACAGCCAATTAGGACATAAGCTAGCGAAGCTGAAGTTAGCTTTAAAGCTGTGTAGGCTTAATAAATGTGTTTGCAACGTGAGTCAGCTCTCTTATCTCGTCGGCTCACGTTAGTAAGTTGGTTAGCTGCATGCAAACTATACACGCAGCAGCCGTGGGTGATGTTTGTATGCTCAAAGAATATATACATGTTTTTATCGTTCACTGACAAGTTTTCATTCAGTTTTATTTACAAACGAAGAGGTTTCACGTGACGTGAGTGTGTGTGTGTGTGTGTGTGTGTGTGTGGCAGACTGAACGTCTGACGTCATCTCCCCTGGTTCAACGACAACAGATTATGACGTCAAACTATTTAATAAAACCCTCATGTGAGCAGCCTTAATCCCGCTAATGAGCAGACAGGTGCAAACAGTGAGACAGGGAAGTACACACAGTGTAAATAAGACTTCCTAATATGTTAATGAATACTCCTCTGTGACACAGGCTGTGTCGGCTCACAGAGGATGTGACTTACCTTACCTGAACTGTTATTCTGTTCATGATCAATTTATTGTCATTTTGTGCACAGCAGCTCAGTTCTGAAGATTTGCTGTGTCTCTTTGTCTCATCGTGTGACAGTAAACGAAAAATCTCAGACTGCAGGTCAGAAAATATAAATACATGTAAAGATGTGGCATTGTGCTTCAGTTAGTGCAGTTGTTACATGTGAAAAGACACCAGTGCAGGACGACAAGAGGCTGTTATGTTAGTCACAGCTGGCCAAATGTAATTGATATATGTGTTCTTTCACTGATGATGTATATATCTTCAATGACGCTGATATCTGAGCGGTTCTTGAGCGACTTGGTTTGAGAAAAGATTCTGCTCCCAGTGTCGTGCTTTCTTGGGCAAAACTCAAGAATATCTAAATGTTTTATGCATCATAGAAAAGGAAGAAAACATGAAAATCTGTATTAGTACACTTGTTTTTACGTATGCTCATTCTAGATATGAAATCCACTGTATCGCCCTCCATGCTGGTAATGTGTGTATTTTCCCCTTTAAATCCCTGGTGGTCTGAACATTCCCATACAGCAGATGATGTGACACTGCAAGCCTTTTGATTCCATGTATGTCATAGTCCTACCATTCAGCAGCAGGCTGTCAGTATAATTCATCATGCCTTGATATATCTGTAAAATAACTGATACAGACTGTGGAAGGGCCTTAATGGAAGGAATGATCATCAGCGATTTTAATCTTTACTCATATTTTCTAACTAAATCCTGCAATATAAAAAACACTACGAAAGCTTCATTTTCTTGTGACGCTGACTGTGAGCTGTGTCCTCCCCGTCAGTTCGCTCCTTTGGCACTGAGGACCGGCCCACTGACCGGCCCATCCCCCCTCGAGATGACACCTTCGAGTACATCATCTTCAGAGGCAGCGACATCAAGGACCTGACTGTGTGTGAGCCGCCCAAACCAACATGCTCTCTCCCTCAGGACCCTGCCATTGTCCAGGTAAACACATGGAGGTGTGATTGTAAGTATAACCGTTAAAGTGTTGGTGGTTCAGGGTGTAACACTGACCTCTCCTCCTCCTCCTCCTCCCTGTCCTCCTCCCTCTCCTCCTCCTCCTCCTCCTCCCTCTCCTCCTCCTCCTCAGTCGTCCATGAGCTCCAGCGCCTCGTCTTCTGCTGCTGCCGCTCCGACTCCGTTCCAGTCTGCTGGCTCCTACGGCCTCTTCAACCGGGCTCCTGTTCCTGCCTATAACCAGTTCACTGCCAGCCCCCTGGTGTCCCCCCAGTTTGGCCCAGTCGGTGTTGGTAAGCCTACAGCTCATTGCTCGAGTATATAAAACATTCTTTGTTAGCCTGTGTTAAAGGTATGACTATAAAACTCCGTAGTGTGGGGACTCAGCGGGGCATGATGTCCAAGGGTTCAGGGTCTCTTCGTGGCTCCTGTTCCACATAAATCATGCCAAAGAAACTGAGCAGGAAGTGATTCATGGCATCAGTGAGACTTGAGACAGTTGGGGCCTTCGCTCTCCTGCTCTACATGTAAACATACAATCTTTAGTTGTCACTATAAAACATTTTGGACAAAATACAGGTCAACATACAGGCCTGTCTATCACACTATCACCCCCCCCACACACACACAGGACGATCAGCGCCCTCCTTTGTGAGCGGCTCGAGCTCGACCCGGTCTCGGAGCGCTGCTGTCGGCTCTGCTCCTCTCTCTGACTCGCGGCCTCTGACTGTGTTTGTATCTGAAGGTAAAAACCTGAATGAAATCGCACATCTGTGAGTCTGCTCACCACACGGGGAGGTACTGAATCACACCTGACCCACTCATTCACACACGGGTGAATTATACACTAATGACAGATCTGTCTGACTGAAGACTACTTCACCTACCAGCTGAATCCAGTCAGAGATCGTTTGTGCTCTTTGACTTTAATCGATTTCACATGAAATGATGTAACTTCCTTCTGTCCTTGTTTGGAGAGCCTCACTGATTCATGCCCGTGAATACATGACTGACATTAATCTTTACGCCTCCGGTATTAAAAGAAGCACATTAGTGAATTCAGCCTCCCGCGCGCTCTTTAAGATAACCGCCATGTCTTGTTGAATCTGTTTGGTGCCGGAGGGTTGAAACGTAAACTAATCTGAGACTGTTCACTGAGGCGGTTTCACACCTGGAGCTCAGGTAAAACATGGAGTGACTCAGCGGAGTGTGATAACTATCCAATGTCCAACGTTCCAATTACAACTGGAGTCTCTTGCACAGGTGTGTGAGGAGGCCTTTACGCATATCCAACGATGAATGTCCAGAATGAAAATGTATCTGTGTGCTGAGATGATGAGCAGACGGAGTGATTATGTCTGAAGATATGAGCCTTACAGGAAGAACCGTGTGTTCCCTCCACCTATGCCCACTAACTTCCATTCACCTGTGACCATTACACACATGACCTAGTCATGTGACCAATTACCCAACACAAATACACACCCTCGTGGTCAAAGTAAATAATTGTAGCAATCTTTACACAAAACTATTTACAATATATGACAACAATGAACACGTGCTTAATTGGCTCCTACAGGAAGGAAACTGGTGAGCATTATTTGTCCAGACCACTGACTGTATATAAAGATGGCCGACACGTCTCCACCTCCTCTCATTGTAGCGTCTTTTCAGCCTGCTGAGGACTCACGGTTTTAAAAGTAAACGTATAAACAGAGTTGATTTAACTGCCTGTGGTGTGACAGCATGCTGATCTAAAGCTCGCTGCAGGCTGTGTTTCCCTTTCAACAGCCTCTGTGACTCTCTCTGGGTGCTGTTGATCCACTCAGTGCTAACTAACATGTAGGTTGCTTTCAGTTAAGGGATGATTACTAAGAACCCCGTTTTGTCCCTCGTCTCGCCCCTCAGGCCGCAGCAGCCCCAGCCTGGACCCTCTGAGGAAGAGTCCCACCCTGGAGCAGGTCATTCAAACCGCCCCGTCGGCCCCGACCGCCACTACCACGGCTCCGGCCCCTGGCCTGGGACGCAGGAGCCCCGCCCACGGTCGCACAGCCCCCTCCGGCGCCGGTCAGAGTGGGCAGAAGGTCCAGCACCAGGATGGCGTGGACACACGGAGGGGTGAGACTGTCAGGGGAGGCCGCAGCAGCCAGGGCTGGTCTGCACCCCGAACCATCTCCGCCTCTCACATCAGTGCTGTAGATAGGGCTACTGCAGGGCTTACCCACTCTGTCTTTAGCCACGCAGGTGAGACCTCAGGCCAGACGCAGCACACACCTGTTCTCTCTGCTGCTGTCCCATGTGGAGTCATGTTTGTGTCTCGTTCCTGAGCGCCTGATGGGTTTCAGGATCAGGAAACAGAATCAGGATTTAATTTGAGCAAACACGTTTCCAACATGTGATTTAGTTTTGATCCACATGAATGCACTGTGCGTGCCCGTGTGTCTGCGCTCAGGGTCTTTGGACACACGCAAACACAGTTTTTAGAACCAAATAAATGTAGTTTTTGCTCAAATGAAATTTCCTTTTTAAAGAGGAACTTCTCTGGTTATTGTAAACGTGTTTCTGTGCTCTGAATGAGGCACGAACAGAACTCCACCGTCATGTAGTAAAGAGTGATTTCCCCCGTGTGTGATCTGTTAACATTTTGTTCCAGAGGTCCCACTTTTGAAAGCGTTGTGCCTTTGTGTGAAGGTAGGAGACTAGCAGCAGCAGGGCTGTTTTCTCATGACTGTGACGTTGTGTTGGAGACTAAAAGACTCTGCTGTTCCAGGCACAGACGCCCCGAGAGTCCCCAAGCCAGAGTCTGAGCAGGCGCGAGGTGAAGGCAGGGACCCCAGTAAACGTTCCACAGGTTAAACTCCGTCCAGCCGTTCAGACTCTGCATGCCTGTTTCCTTTGGACCGTGGAGCCATACTCTCATCCTCTGCAGCCTCCTCATCCCTCTTTGACGTGTTTTTCTTTGCTAGTGACCGTGTGTGCAGATTGACATGCTGTTCATGTCAATGCAGTGGAGACGATGATGTCACAGACGAATGCTCCCTGAATGTACTGCATTTCCTCCATGTCTGACAGTAGAGCTAACGTGCAGTTATTTTGGCTAACTCATTGTGAACACTCTCTTGAGCCATAGTGGACGTGTGCTTTGGTTTCTCCCTCATGTGTTTCCATGTGTTTGTGTTGCTGCTGTTCTTCTTCTGCTCTCTCTCTACACAGACGGCTGATGACTTCTTTTCTTCTGTCCTTTAGTGGCTCCCGGAGCTCCGGCTAACCGTCGTGGTCGAGGGGGCGGACACCGCGGCAGAGGACGCTTCAACGTTCGCCGGGACGGACCCATGAAGTTTGAGAAGGATTTTGACTTTGAGAGCGCCAACGCGCAGTTCAACAAGGAGGAGATCGACAGAGAGTTCCAGAGCAAGCTCAAGCTGAAAGGTATGTGCTGCTTTAAAGTCGCTCATCTACATCATTGCATTTTGTTTCTGAAGTATGATATCGGTACTGTTAGCCGTGCTGGCAGCGTGGCTGTATGTACGTGAGCTGTACTTTTTACTTACATAGGACACATTTGGACTGTTGACTTCAGAAAGAAGAGCAGGTATCCATCAGTAAATCTGTAGTTGTTTCTTTAAGGTTAATGTTCTGTGTTCATCCTCTCACCTCAGACGAGAAGACGGAGAAGCCAGAGAAAGCGGTGAACGGGGAGGATAAAGGCGACTCTGGGGTGGAAACTCAGAACAGCGAGGGGAACGCTGACGAGGAAGGCGACCCGCTCGGACCCAACTGCTACTACGACAAGTCCAAGTCCTTCTTCGACAACATCTCCTGTGACGACACCAGGTACGAGTCCAAGTCTGCCTGTTGTAAGTGAATGTTGAGATGTTGTCTGAGTAAAGCAGACAGACAGTGACACCAGAGGAACGTTATTATCATAATCTCTGTGTAGACGCGGGATGACCTTCTGTGTGTCTGTGCTGAAAGAACAACTAAAGACTGTTCTCTGTTGTCTTGTCAGGAAAGCCAATGAGAAGTCTGGAAGCTCAGGTTTCCCAAGGTAAGTCACCTGACAACCTGCTACAAGTCCAACTGAACACGTATTAAGCATTTATTTCTAGTTAAGTTGTAACTGTTGGCATCTGTGTTGTTTTCTTCACCTCCTCCTGTTTCTCCTCCTGCAGGGAGCGGAGGCAGACCTGGGCGGAGGAGAGGAGGATGAACGCAGAGACGTTCGGCATCCCTCTCCGTCAGGGCCGAGGCCGCGGGGGTTACCGTGGACGTGGCGGGATGGGCTTCCGTGGAGGCCGGGGCCGTTCGGCCAGCCGAGGGTCCTTCGGGCCCCCACAGGGGGGCGGCGGCTTCAGGGGAGGGTACAGAGGAAACCAGGCCGGCCGCGAGTTCGCCGACTTATCAGCATACAGGGTAACGGATTGACAGGCTGATCTTATACAGAAAGTAGAACATGAGGTGACTGATGATCTACATCACATCTAAATGTAGATTAAATGACAGGATAAGATCTGTTGTTAAACACCAGTAACCTGTTAACAAGCCGCTTCCCATTCTTAGAAATGCACTGTTAGAAAAATGTCCCCGACTGTCGGTGGATCTAAAGCACAGAAGTTGTTTCTGCAAACACGTCAGCTTTATTGTTGAAAAGGATGAAAGAACTTTCACACCTGTTTTAATCTGTTTCATGTGTTTGTGTTTCTGCTTCTCCCCCAGAAGGACAACAAGGTGGCAGCGTAGTCTGACTGGAGGAGGCTCTTCAGTCAGGTGGAACTTGTTCTCGCTCAGTGGAAACATAGTTGGGTTGTTTTGTTGACTAAAATAATGAAGATTGTCTACTAGTTGTATATTTGACACCAGCACTGGGGTAGACTGCTCGAATACAACGAGGGAAACGACACAGAGAAACATTTAAAGTCCACATCTCCTCTAAGTCAGCAGCAGCTGAATCATTCAGTGTAAATGTTTCTGTTTGTCAGTGATCCTACCTGACCCCGTACCTGTCCCTGTTCTGTTAGACTCACTGACAGCTTTATTTGGGGGGTGGGATCAGTTCCTCCTGTAAGCACCACAATAGTCCACAGGGTCTCAGTCACACCTTTACACATGTATTTTTCTACTCACATAGACGCTCATCCTGTTAGCTCGTCCGCTCGCTCACCTTCACGTCTCCTCCTCCGTCTTCAGTGCTTGTGACTTTTCCCCTCAGCTTCCTGTTCTGTTTCAGTCCACCTTCTCAGCACCTGCTGTCACAGTTTACCTGTAGTGTATGCAGCTGCAGGTGTAGTTTTTCCTCTCAGACGGATCATGGTTCGTGAGATGGCTCTGAAACCTTCTGTTGATATACGAGAACAAATCTAAACTAGTTCATCACGTCTGAGCAGATAGACCGAGTCCGAGTCGTTACTCAACAGATAACTTTTATTGTGACACTAAACTCAAATCCAAACTCAGAAAACAAAGATGGCAGGTGTGTTTGATTTCAGTGTTGTCCAGCAGAGAGCGGCAACAACCTGTAAACAGAATAAAACGCACTCAGAGCTTTAATGTGTCTTTACCTTTTTTAGGTAAATGTTTCACACCTGGGCCCTGTTGGTTTGTTGTTTTACATATTTACAGAAAAGATCCTTTTTGAACCTTTTAGTTATTTAAAATATAAAAAAGAGCCCAGGTTTAAAACGTCACATCCTACAAACAGTGAAACATCAGAGTGTTTCTGTGTGGGGGTTTAAACGTGTCGCTCAACGAACCATTGATTCACTTACAGACGGAGATACTTTTCAAACATCATCGTCTTTGATGGTTTAGGTGTGTCAGTCCTCCGTAGCTGCAGGTGTTTGCACGGTTCGATCACACGTCATTCATTCATTCATTCATTCATTCTTTATCTTCAGTTGTTTGTCGGCTGCTTCATGGGTCACACTAATTTCAAACTGCTCTATATTTACAGTCTACACTCCACCTGTAACAGAAAAACTCACCTTTACAAAAACACACCTGATGCCACTAAGTTTGTCCCACAGCACTGCAGCCACAGGAAGTGATGTCATGTATACATTGAAGAGTAGAGGATGGAGCTAGCTGACTGCGTGTAGCAACATAGTTTTCTAGCAATATTCAGACCGTAGAGGTAAAGACGGACGGCTGTCACACCTGCTCTGCCCGGCACGTTTAACTTCTGTAACTCTGAGCAAACCAAGAGTCGCACTTTGATGAGACGTGATGCTGTTTTCTGTCCTGAGACTGTGTTACCATAACTGTTCAGACCTGGGTCACACTGTCCGCTGTCTGTTTGGTTTCATCAAAGAAAAGGACAACATGTGACCTTTAATAACCTTCCAGCTCATTCCTTCAAGGTTAAATCAGGATGTTGACCCGGGTCTGATTTCTGCTTCATGGCTTTGACTCCAGAACGACTAAACCTCCAAATGATAGTGAGAAGATGTCGGCCTGACGGGCAGAGCCACCTTAAGGTCCTACATGGTGCTCAGGAAATGTAGACTCACCTTAATGCCAGAGAGTAACGAACATTAAAGAGAAACTAGTTCAGCGCTCTGCTGTTGTGAAACTAAAGTGCACACATCTGATTTTAAAATGTTGACATGCTGACCTTCACTTTGTGTCCTCACTGTTGAAGATGTTTCTCTGCATTAAGAGACTAAAATAACTCTGGGGCATTTATGGACACGACAGGAGAGGCTGCAGCTCAGACACGATGGAGCCTCCACTCAATCACCACAATAAGTACAGAAAATGATCCATTATTATATCAACTGCTTTTCATTCAAGTGTTTAAACGATGTGTTAAACAACAGAAAGCTTGCACAATGTCCTTCATGTGTCTTGTAATCACGAGAACACCGATGAACAGATGGAAATTCAAAGTGATCAAACAACAGGCTCATTAATGATGCGATTAGAGACAATGAGGCTGACGGAGTTAAAAGCATCACTTAGTAATTCGCCATCTTGATTTGAAGCTCTGTAATTATTGCGACCGTGCGCTCCAGGCTCCTCGTGTCGTAATGTGTCCAATCTAATAATTAGTCATGTTATCCAGGCGTTCAGACCAGGACAGGTCTGTTTGTTTCAGGGTGGGTCAGTGGTAATAAACTCCCCTGTTTGTACATCAGACTACGCTACAAAAGGCCTTTAATTCATGACGTGGAAATGAGTAATAATTTAATCAGTTGAATAAACTGAATGCACCAGTTAAACTCTTTATACAATGAACTGACAGGAGAAACATCTTGCTAATAAACTGCACCCAGCAGCACCTCTAAATCTCACTGATGAACATGATGTGTCTGACGTTTCATCCTAGAAGCGTAAAAACGAGAAGTCGTGGTTTTTAAGGGTGTTGTCCTGGACTGTAAGATTTCAACATCACAGAAAGGATTCCTCCAGAGAGAGAGCTTTCTGTTACAGAGGAAGAAACGGACGTTACATCGCTCTCTGCAAACACACCAGACTCCATTGACAAAACCAGTGATTTTACCTCTCAGGACACAGGAGCTGCTGCTCTGCTGCTGCCCGACCAGTTAATCTATTTTGTTATTGTGTCATACATAGGTAATGTGTTGGATTGAAACACACTATTTAAACACCAAAGTTAAAGAACAAACTATCTGATGTAAGCAGCAGCAGAGCAGCAGCTCCTGTGTTCTGTGAGGTAAAATCACTGTCTGTGTTAATGGAGTCTGGTGTGTTTGCAGAGAGCGATGTAACGTCTGTTTAGATGTTTTTACATCGGGGAAAAACAGGATATAACATGATTATCAGTGAGTGTTCATTTATGTCCATTTCAGGTTCCTCTGAGGTAAAGGTGGGAACCACTGTGGATGCTCTGATTGGAGAGATGCTTTGGGAGTGAAGGTGGGGGGGTGTATGTGCCTAGATATTTAAAAGAAGCCCTTTAGTTCTCTACATCGGGATTGGACCGGTGTTGTCTGCTAATGCAACAACACCACATGATGCTTATATGTCGGTGTCCTCACAGTTGGGTGGAAACAGGTTGTGTTGCTAAAGGTTGTTGATGCAATAAGTGAAATGAGTGTTTGAGTATCAGGAGGTGGAAAGATGGCGGTCGAGGTTTTTGCTTTTTGCTTCTGGCTTCCTCTAACAGCGTCTGGAGTCATAGCCACATGTTTGTCTTTGAACCCAGCATGGCGTCCTCCTCTGTGGGCCTCAGTGGGCTGGGCTTTTTATTAAGAGCAAATAATAAAACTGTTGTTCATTAGTTTGTGTGCGACTCTTCTCATCTGTTATTTACATGTGAAATTTAAGTGACGAAAGAAATGGGCCTAAAGGAAATATGTGGGAGTCCAGACGCCTCGTCTGCCTGTAAACATTTAATCTATTCAGAGTTACATTAACGTAACCTGCAGGACCAGAATCAGAGCCGGACCGCTCTAAAGATATTGTGTGAGGAATGGTACTGGTATTTGACCCGGGGTCAACTCGTACGTCCTGCGTTCATCTTGTGTGAACCTGCAGAGCTCAGCCTGACTGTAACTTTACACGCAGGTCATTCTGTTTGTTTCTCATCACGTATGAAGTTAAAAGTTAAGTGCACTATGCATCATGCAAATATTGCAAATACAAGTAAACATGAACAGTAATATTGTGTCAGTATGGTACAGTTCAATTATGCTTCAGTTTAACATATTATATATACATAATTTACCTCCATAGTCTGATATGGCCCCACAGTAGCATGCATGTTAACTAAAGTTAAATGAACTTGTTAATACTGTTGTTGGCTTTTTGGCACTAATGTGCCTCCAGATTCCCACACTGTCTCATCATATTGTGCAAGTAAAGTAATAATAAACATAACTATAGTATAGTCTGTTCTTTTGGCAACAATCAAACTCCATACACAGAAAGCCGCATTAAACACCTTACATAACCAGGGCCACGGGGCTTAACTATCGGCATTGCTCTGCCTCCATACATCCATACAGTCAGCGTACAGTGGGCAGGGTTCATCCAGCAGGGCGGAGTCAGCTCTCATTGGATCAGCCGGGTCTAACCACCCTCCGCCCCCCCCGTCAGCTGTGAATCAGCACCGTCCAGCCGCCTCATCCTCTCCGGAGCTCCGCACAGGGACCAGACCGGACCAGACCACCTCAGAGGAAGGAGAAACACGGGGACCGCTGCCGGAATCACCGCTCACATCCTCCATCATGGCGCTGACCAACGACCCCAACTACAGGAAGCTGGAGCAGTGGTACAGAGATAACGCGGGCAGCCTCAACATGAGGGACATGTTCGATTCCGACAAGGACAGATTCAGCAAGTTCAGGTTGGAGGACACACACGAGACACAACACGAGAAACATTGAACGGGAGGAGGGAGGAAGGGAGTGGGCGTGATGCCGACAGAGATGCACTTCAAGCGGACACATGTCAGTCAGTCGGTCGGTGTCCATGCTCCGCAGTAGCTCAGGTGTCATCCCGCTAACACGACTCAAACCTGCCCTTTAATCATCACTTCACAGGGCTAACGTTACTTCCGTGAATACTCTCTCTGTGAGAGGTACAAGGTCAAAGCTTCACGTCCGCACTTGTCCGCTTTCATTTCCTGATTGCAGACGATGCCAGATGTGATGTTCAGACCTGCTCTTACCTGTCAGCTACAATGTTCCGCCGCCGTGCAGTCAGTCCCGTAGAAACCAGCGACAGGCCTTACAATCGTTAAGTCACCCGCTAGCTTATTTTAGCTGGCATGCTAATGTCACAGCATCCATTATCGGACATACCTAGGTGGCGCTCGTGTGACAGATTCTCTTTATAACCGTGCCAAATGTTTCATAAAAGCTCCGTGACTGATTTTGTGTCGTTTGTTTCACTCACATAATAATGTTTTCTTTGATAACAAATATTTATTCTTGCTAAAGCTAAGCTAGCTTAAACATACTAATTTTAAAAGTCCGTTAAGGAGATAAAGTCGCTCGAAATAATATTTAAAACCAGTTTAGTGTTTAATCTCATGAACCAGTTTTTACACAATCAATTTATGACGTTTGCAGGGTTATAAAGTGTAACATTTGTATTCATTACTCGCAGATAAAGACAAGCTAGCAAAAGCTAACGCTAAGATAGATCAAACCTGTTGAACTCTGTACTTCCTTCTGCATGAATTAGCTGTTATAATTGCTAGCATAACGCTAATGTGCTAAAGCCCACCTGTTAGCTGTGTGTCCGATAATGGACGCTACATGATAAGCAGTCAGTCTGTGTGTGATCGGTTAAATGGCTGTTTGAACATTTTATTCAGAAGCTGTGTGAAGCTGATGTGGATAAGGAGGAGTCAGTCGGTCGGGTTAAGGATGAAGGTGGATGTGTCTGCAGCAGTCTTCCTCACTGTGGTTCATTCACTGAGGGGGAGGAGGGGGCTACGTGCGCTGCAGCACATCCTCAGGACGCGAAGAATCCGCTCATCACACAGAAAAATATAAATAAAAAATATTGTAACTAATGATAATGATAAAGTAGTTACATAGTAACACTCGGTCAGCCTGTCGTCAACACGGACAGTAATCCTGCGTGCTGTGTAAAAACACTGTGCACTAGTGCAGTAGTTTCACGTGTCGGCCACACCCACAGGACGGATCAGTGACACTGATTACAGTGAGGGGAAACGGTACGATATTTCAGCTGTGCAACTCTCTGATATTTATAATTCTAATTCTTGCTAATGCTATTTATAGATGCCATTATACTTTTGTACTATCATGCACATGTATTTTTACATACTTTTATCTACTATTTCATTTCTGTTCATGTAGCTGTATGTTGGAGCTTACACATATCTTTATTTCTCTGTTTCAGTTTATTTTTATATTTTCAGTTTCAGAGGGGACAATCTGTAATTTACCGCCTGTGGGTCAATGAAGTATTTCTGATTGTGATTCTGAAAAGTAATCATAAAATTATTCTATTAAAAGATCAGTAATTTCAGGAATCTTTCAATTCATAAATGCCAAATATTTCTCCTCTTTAGCTTTCAAACATTTTCTGTGTCGTGTGTAACAGGACAATAATCTCTGAGCACATCTGAGTACGTCCCCTTGGGTTTAATGACAAAATGAAAATAATCATTAGTTGCAGCTTTAGTAGAACAAATGATTAATTTCAGTTTGGACTAATCTCCAGTTTTTCTCCATCAAATATTTAAACATTTATTCCAAAAATATGAGACAACAATGAAAAGTGTTTCTAATCTACCAGAGAGCACAGACAGGAAACACACTGTGACGTGTGTGTGTGTGTGTGTGTGTGTGTGTGTGTGTGTGTGTGTGTGTGTGTGTGTGTGTGTGTGTGTGTGTGTGTGTGTGTGTGTGTGTGTGTGTGTGTGTGTCGACAGCACGACTCTGGAGACGGATGATGGAGAAATCCTGCTCGACTACTCCAAGAACCTCATCAACCAGGAAGTCTTGTCCATGCTACTCGCCATGGTAACATACACACACACACCTGTCTCTCTTTCTCATACACACACACACACACACACACACACACACACACACACACACACACACACACTTTACAGGTTCACTACGGGGGGGGGTCAGTCTGCTCTTTACTCTGGTATCCGATAATATACGTGTGTGTGATGGAAACACAGACTGATGACATTATCAGCGTCTGTGTGTCTCGTTCAGACCGACCTAAACGACTCTCTGAAATCCAATTTAGGCGTCCGTGTGGAGACGCGTCCAAAGTAATCCAGTGGACAGGTTGTCAGTCTGAGCGCTTCTTTCTTTTCAGTGTTTTCACAATGATGGAGAGAATAAACCACGCTGAAACCACATGATCACCACTCAGCCAATCATGAGCATGGTTTCAACTCTCTACTCATTTTGCCTTTATTTCAAAATAAGAGCGCTCTGTATTCAAGATAATTTCATGCAGGATTAACAAATTAAATGTCAAAATGATCTGAGAATAAAGAGGAAATAAATGAGCTGATAGCAGCATGCTAGCCTGATAGCATTGCTGGCCTGAATGAATAGATGCATTAATATTAACACAGTTTAGACTGTAAATTCAAACTGAGAAGCTGCTCTCGTAAATAATGTGATTCATATAAAAAGCAGCCTTTAAGCCGCTGCAGGACATGTTGCAGCCACATTACTGATGTTAAACTCTTCACCTGCCCCCCCCCGCTCCCTACAGGCAGAACAATGACTGTTATAAGGTCTGTGTCGTCCTCAGACTCGCTCAGCAAAGTTTAACAAAGCTTTTATTCAGTCCTGAACTCACACCAGATTTCTTCACTCAGTCACGTCTGATTCCTTCCTCCTGACTTCCTGATAGATAGCAGCTCTGCTCTGTTACACACACACAATGAAACAGGAAGATTACAACATTTTATTGTGAAAGGGAGAGCTGATATGTTGAGCCACCATCACACACAGCTCTTTGTCCTGCACAGGTGTGGAAACACCTGAGAGTGTGGAAACACGGCTCACAGTGCTTCCTCCTCACAGGGCACAGAGGGTTACTACATACAGCCGACTGGTCACACTCACATTCACTACTTATATTATATCATATAGATTATATATGAGAGGAGTGATGCTGGTGTGTTTCTGTGTGTAATGTTCACAGGCCAAGTCGAGGGGGGTGGAGGAGGCCCGAGAGAAGATGTTTTCTGGAGAGAAGATCAACTTCACCGAGGTACCCGTACACTGTTTACACTCAGACAGAACACACGTCCCCTCAGAGTGTGGACGACACTGTGATCAGGGCGATATGTGCCAGATGCTCCTCAGCCTGTGCAGCTTCAGGTCACCAACACACACCTGACGGAGGCCATGCTGCATATACTCAGTAATCAGCTCACATGTCTGAACATTTTCAACCACTCAGATTTATGTCATGAAAAATGGTTCAGTTTAATACTGAAGTGAATAAGAGGAAAATACACACACACACACGCACACACACACACAGCGCTGATGATGATGAAGAAATGTGCTTGTGTAACAGGCTCCTCAGTGACTCTGCAGTTTGTTCAAACACACCTTCCTCAGTGAGAACAGGTTAAAGATGTTTCTGTGTTAAACATGAGGAAGTCTGTCGATCAGCTGATCAGTGAACACGTTTCATCAGCTGATATAAAGTGATGTGTGCGTGTGCGTGTGCGTGTGCGTGTGCGTGTGTGTAGGGTCGTGCAGTGCTCCATGTGGCTCTGCGTAACCGCTCCAACACAGCAATCCATGTGGAGGGTAAAGACGTGATGCCGGAGGTTAACCGTGTTCTGGACAAGATGAAGGCCTTCTGTCACGTCTGTACTCACCAATGGTTTAAATAAAGTTACAGAGTTTGTTTTTGTAGTTTAAATAAAGTTAGAGTTTGTTCCTGTAGTTTAAATAAAGTTAGTTTGTTTTTGTAGTTTAAATAAAGTTAGTTTGTTTTTGTAGTTTAAATAAAGTTACAGAGTTTGTTTCTGTAGTTTAAATAAAGTTAGTTTGTTTCTGTAGTTTAAATAAAGTTACAGAGTTTGTTTTTGTAGTTTAAATAAAGTTAGAGTTTGTTCCTGTAGTTTAAATAAAGTTAGTTTGTTTTTGTAGTTTAAATAAAGTTAGTTTGTTTTTGTAGTTTAAATAAAGTTACAGAGTTTGTTTCTGTAGTTTAAATAAAGTTAGTTTGTTTCTGTAGTTTAAATAAAGTTACAGAGTTTGTTTTTGTAGTTTAAATAAAGTTAGAGTTTGTTCCTGTAGTTTAAATAAAGTTAGTTTGTTTTTGTAGTTTAAATAAAGTTAGTTTGTTTTTGTAGTTTAAATAAAGTTACAGAGTTTGTTTCTGTAGTTTAAATAAAGTTAGTTTGTTTTTGTAGTTCAAATAAAGTTACAGAGTTTGTTTTTGTAGTTTAAATAAAGTTAGTTTGTATTTGTAGTTTAAATAAAGTTACAGAGTTTGTTTCTGTAGTTTAAATAAAGTTAGTTTGTTTCTGTAGTTTAAATAAAGTTACAGAGTTTGTTTCTGAAGTTTAAATAAAGTTAGTTTGTTTCTGTAGTTTAAATAAAGTTACAGAGTTTGTTTCTGAAGTTTAAATAAAGTTAGTTTGTTTCTGTAGTTTAAATAAAGTTACAGAGTTTGTTTCTGTAGTTTAAATAAAGTTAGAGTTTGTTTTTGTAGTTTAAATAAAGTTAGAGTTTGTTTCTGTAGTTAAAATAAAGTTAGAGTTTGTTTTTGTAGTTTAAATAAAGTTAGAGTTTGTTTTTGTAGTTTAAATAAAGTTAGAGTTTGTTTCTGTAGTTTAAATAAAGTTAGAGTTTGTTTCTGTAGTTAAAATAAAGTTAGAGTTTGTTTTTGTAGTTTAAATAAAGTTAGTTTGTATTTGTAGTTTAAATAAAGTTACAGAGTTTGTTTCTGTAGTTTAAATAAAGTTAGTTTGTTTCTGTAGTTTAAATAAAGTTACAGAGTTTGTTTCTGAAGTTTAAATAAAGTTAGTTTGTTTCTGTAGTTTAAATAAAGTTACAGAGTTTGTTTCTGAAGTTTAAATAAAGTTAGTTTGTTTCTGTAGTTTAAATAAAGTTACAGAGTTTGTTTCTGTAGTTTAAATAAAGTTAGAGTTTGTTTTTGTAGTTTAAATAAAGTTAGAGTTTGTTTCTGTAGTTAAAATAAAGTTAGTTTGTTTTTGTAGTTTAAATAAAGTTAGTTTGTTTCTGTAGTTTAAATAAAGTTACAGAGTTTGTTTCTGAAGTTTAAATAAAGTTAGTTTGTTTCTGTAGTTTAAATAAAGTTAGTTTGTTTCTGTAGTTTAAATAAAGTTACAGAGTTTGTTTCTGTAGTTTAAATAAAGTTAGAGTTTGTTTCTGTAGTTAAAATAAAGTTAGAGTTTGTTTTTGTAGTTTAAATAAAGTTAGAGTTTGTTTTTGTAGTTTAAATAAAGTTAGAGTTTGTTTCTGTAGTTAAAAT
>NW_027211759.1:1052500-1065000 GCF_022749685.1 Semicossyphus pulcher
GGGCGAGCCGGGGACCAACGGACAGCACGCCTTCTACCAGCTCATACACCAGGGTGACGAGCGCTCATGTTTACTGTGTATTTAACACTACGTCATTCACATGTGTCTAAACAACACCGTCGTATATGAAGTTAGTGTTGCATAGATACATGTCACACACATAACGCTGATGTAATGTTGATTTGATCTGTGACGCGTTCACTGACTTGTCTCCTCTCCAGGAACTCGGATGATTCCGGCTGACTTCCTCATTCCTGCCCAGTCTCAGCATCCAATCAGAGACAACCTCCACCACAAGGTACCGCCCCCTGATCTGCTCTGATTCTTATGTGATATAAGAAGACTTCCTGTTCACCTGAGAGCACCTGTGTGAGGTCACAGCTGCTCAGAGCCTGTGTGTGTAAGAGCGTTGTGCATGAGGTGTGCGGTGTTATCACAGAGCTGCTCCTCCTGCAGTAACAGACGCGCTGAGATGACTCTGCTGAGCTTCACTTTGTTAACATTTTTACTAACTGTAAAACTCACTGACTCACTGTTACTAACTAAAATGAAGTGATGCATTCACTGACTCTTGTATGAATAACATAGATACATACACGTAGATGCCTCTTTCGGGCTTGCCCTGCTTTTGCTCTCCACATGGACTGTTCTCCCTGCATACACTGCAGCCTGCTGATACGTGATTGGTCAATATTACTTGCACTACAAGCGTATTTCAAACAGAACACTTGTTGTCATGTTTCATCTCCCACATAAAACAAATATCAAGGACAGCCTTCTTTCATCTTCACAACAAACATCAGACACATCTTGTCTCAACACGATGCAGAAAAACTCGTCCATGCATTCGTTTCTTCCAGGTTGGATTATTGTAACTCGTTACTATCAGGCTGCCCTAATAAGTCACTAAAAACTCTGCAGCTGGTACAAAATGCTGCAGCACGTGTGCTGACAAGAACTAGGAAGAGAGATCACATCTCTCCTGTATTAGCCTCTCTGCACTGGCTTCCTGTAAAATCTAGAATAGAATTTAAAATCCTTCTTCTTACTTACAAAGCTCTTAATGGTACGGCACCATCATATCTTAAAGAGCTCATAGTGCCATATTACCCCTCTAGAACATTGCGCTCCCAGGATGCAGGCCTGCTTGTGGTACCTAAAGTCTCTAAGAGTAGTGTTGGAGGTAGAGCCTTCAATTACCAGGCCCCCCTCCTCTGGAACAATCTACCAGTCAAGGTCCGGGAGGCAGACACCCTCTCTTCTTTTAAGAGTTCAAACTTTCCTCTTTGATAAAGCTTATAGTTAGGCCTGGCTCAGGCTGGGACCAGCCCAGAGTTATGCTGCTATAGGTTTAGACTGCCGGGGGGATCTGACACACCAAGCTTCTCTCTCTCTCTCTCTCTCTCTCTCTCTCTCTCTCTCTCTCTCTCTCTCTCTCTCTCTCTCTCTCTCTCTCTCTCTCTCTCTGTCATATTAATGCAGCTCATTAACTCTGTATCTTCTGGTCCCATTAACATTACTAACCACATATCTTCCCGGGAGTTACCATTTTCGGCCCATCCAGTCTCTTCAGATGGCTGTTCAACATGAGTCTGGTTCTGCTCGAGGTTTCTGCCTGTTAAAGGAAGTTTTTCTGCCAATGTGCCGAATGTTGTGCTGCTCATGGTGATTCATGTTGGGCCTCTCTTTAAATAACAGAACAAAGAGTCGATCTAGACCTGCTCTGTTTGTAAAGTGTCTCGAGATAACCCTGGTTATGATTTGGAGCTATACAAATAAAGTTTGATTTGATGTTTCAGACGCGTTCACGCTGCGCGTGCTTCATGTTTCAGGCGCGTTCGCTTCGTGTTTCAGAGGCGTTGGCTTCGTGTTTCAGACGCGTTCGCTTCGTGTTTCAGACGCGTTCACGCTGCGCGTGCTTCGTGTTTCAGAGGCGTTGGCTTCGTGTTTCAGACGCGTTCGCTTCGTGTTTCAGACGCGTTCACGCTGCACGTGCTTCGTGTTTCAGACGCGTTCGCTTCGTGTTTCAGACGCGTTCACGCTGCACGTGCTTCGTGTTTCAGACGCATTCACGCTGCACGTGCTTCGTGTTTCAGACGCGTTCACGCTGCACGTGCTTCGTGTTTCAGACGCGTTCACGCTGCACGTGCTTCGTGTTTCAGACGCGTTCATTTCGTGTTTCAGACGCGTTCACGCTGCACGTGCTTCGTGTTTCAGACGCGTTCACGCTGCACGTGCTTCGTGTTTCAGACGCGTTCACGCTGCACGTGCTTCGTGTTTCAGACGCGTTCGCTTCGTGTTTCAGACGCGTTCGCTTCGTGTTTCAGACGCGTTCACGCTGCACGTGCTTCGTGTTTCAGACGCGTTCGCTTCGTGTTTCAGACGCGTTCATTTCGTGTTTCAGAGGCGTTCGCTTCGTGTTTCAGGCGCGTTCATTTCGTGTTTCAGAGGCGTTCGCTTCGTGTTTCAGACGCGTTCACGCTGCACGTGCTTCGTGTTTCAGACGCGTTCGCTTCGTGTTTCAGACGCGTTCACGCTGCACGTGCTTCGTGTTTCAGACGCGTTCGCTTCGTGTTTCAGACGCGTTCGCTTCGTGTTTCAGACGCGTTCACGCTGCACGTGCTTCGTGTTTCAGACGCGTTCGCTTCGTGTTTCAGACGCGTTCGCTTCGTGTTTCAGACGCGTTCACGCTGCACGTGCTTCGTGTTTCAGACGCGTTCGCTTCGTGTTTCAGACGCGTTCACGCTGCACGTGCTTCGTGTTTCAGACGCGTTCGCTTCGTGTTTCAGACGCGTTCATTTCGTGTTTCAGAGGCGTTCGCTTCGTGTTTCAGGCGCGTTCATTTCGTGTTTCAGAGGCGTTCGCTTCGTGTTTCAGACGCGTTCACGCTGCACGTGCTTCGTGTTTCAGACGCGTTCACGCCGTGTTTCAGACGCGTTCACGCCGTGTTTCAGACGCGTTCACGCTGCGCGTGCTTCGTGTTTCAGACGCGTTCACGCTGCGCATGCTTCGTGTTTCAGACGCGTTCACGCTGCGCATGCTTCGTGTTTCAGACGCGTTCACGCTGCGCGTGCTTTGTGTTTCAGACGCGTTCACGCTGCGCGTGCTTCGTGTTTCAGGCGCGTTCATTTCGTGTTTCAGAGGCGTTCGCTTCGTGTTTCAGACGCGTTCACGCTGCGCGTGCTTCGTGTTTCAGACGCGTTCATTTCGTGTTTCAGAGGCGTTCGCTTCGTGTTTCAGACGCGTTCACGCTGCGCATGCTTCGTGTTTCAGACGCGTTCACGCTGCGCGTGCTTCGTGTTTCAGGCGCGTTCACGCTGCGCGTGCTTCCTGTTTCAGGCGCGTTCACGCTGCGCGTGCTTCGTGTTTCAGACGCGTTCACGCTGCGCGTGCTCCGTGTTTCAGACGCGTTCACGCTGCGCGTGCTTCGTGTTTCAGGCGCGTTCACGCTGCGTGTGCTTCCTGTTTCAGGCGCGTTCACGCTGCGCGTGCTTCGTGTTTCAGGCGCGTTCACTTCGTGTTTCAGACGCGTTCACGCTGCGCGTGCTTCGTGTTTCAGAGGCGTTCACTTCGTGTTTCAGACGCGTTCACGCTGCGCGCGCTTCGTGTTTCAGGCGCGTTCACGCTGCGCGTGCCTCGTGTTTCAGGCGCGTTCACGCTGCGCGTGCCTCGTGTTTCAGGCGCGTTCACGCTGCACGTGCTTCGTGTTTCAGACGCGTTCGCTTCGTGTTTCAGACGCGTTCACGCTGCACGTACTTCGTGTTTCAGAGGCGTTCACTTCGGGTTTCAGACGCGTTCACGCTGCGCGTGCTTCGTGTTTCAGGCGCGTTCACGCTGCGTGTGCTTTGTGTTTCAGGCGCGTTCACGCTGCGTGTGCTTTGTGTTTCAGGCGCGTTCACGCTGCGTGTGCTTTGTGTTTCAGGCGCGTTCACGCTGCGTGTGCTTTGTGTTTCAGGCGCGTTTACGCTGCGTGTGCTTTGTGTTTCAGACGCGTTCACGCTGCGCGTGCTTCGTGTTTCAGACGCGTTCGCTTCGTGTTTCAGACGCGTTCACGCTGCGCGTGCTTTGTGTTTCAGGCGCGTTCACGCTGCGTGTGCTTTGTGTTTCAGATCCTCGTGGCGAACTTCCTGGCTCAGACTGAAGCTCTGATGAAGGGAAAGACTCCTGATGAGGCTCGTAAAGAGCTGGAGGCCAGTGGCCTGAAAGGAGACGATCTGCAGAAGCTGCTGCCGCACAAAGTGAGGACAACGGTCACATGATCGATCTGTCACATGATCCGTTTTTAGATGCTAATAATGATGCTGAAAGTCTCGTCATGTTTGATCAGTTTGGTTAAAGTTCTGTGATGTACAACGGTGAGTCTGTAACTTGAACACATCACAGGAGATGTTCAGAGGGTTAATAATAAACCTTTTGTTCTCTGATTTCTTCTTCTCTTGTCATTTAAAGGTCTTTGAGGGAAACAAGCCGAGCAACTCGATTGTTTTTAAGAAGCTGAGTCCGTTCATGCTGGGAGCTCTGGTCGGTGAGTACTGGACACCTCTCCACCACATCACACATGAGAGACTGACCAATCAGCTGCTGTTAAACTGTTCATCAGATTAAAGTGACACATGCAGGTTCAACTGCAGCTGCTGTTGAGTTTGATGTCACTGGACAGCCACGAGCACCTGCAGGTAAACCAGGTGTGACATGAGCTCAGGCTGTACTCCACAGTGAGGTGTTAATGTGGCAGTCACAGCTCACGGTGTAATGGATCAGAGCCCCACGGTTCCAAACGCCTGTGATCTGTGGACCGACACACAGTTTAAATCCTTGTGCAGAGTTTCAGTGAAACAAGGCGAGCCTGCGTGTCCGTTGTCGTGCGGACGTGAACGATACTGCACAGATGCCCCCCATGCTGCTAGATGGGGGGCAAAAACGTTGACGGAGTAGCTGCTGCAGGACAGGTTGGGAAGTTAGCTTAAATTTGGATATTCGACAGACGTTCACCAAAGTCAGATGAATATCCAACCATAGACAAGCTTCACCGCGATGCTAAACCTAGCTTGAGTGTGTGAACTGTTTAACGAGAGGCGCTTCTCTCTCACTCTCACCGTGTCGGTTTTCTGGCTGATATGAGAAATATGAAATATGATCCATGACTCAAAAACCGTGATACGATCCGAGCCGTGAGTTTGTGATCGGTTACCCCCCGAGTCACAGCTCAGAGGCTGTTAGACACAAACATGTAAAACGTTCTTACAGTCTGAAACAGTTTTATTGACTCAGGGCTCTAAATGTAATTAAGTTAAAACAAGGAATGACTTCATATAAAGCCTTTATTGTAGCAGCTAAATCATTAAAACATCGTGCTGCCGGACGTGCAGCGGCTCTGAGGAAGCTGCTGCAGAGTTCTATCTGTACAGGGAGAAAACAGAAACACTTTGTATGAACCAATCAAAAGGTTGTTTACAGAGACAGTGAACCGCGTCTGTGATTGGACAATAAAGCTGATGTAATGTCGTCTAACGAATCCTGTGTTTTCTCTTTCTTCAGCCATGTACGAACACAAGATCTTTGTGCAGGGCGTCATGTGGGACATCAACAGCTACGATCAGTGGGGGTGAGTGGGTCCTGTGAAAAGCCAAACACACCTGGACACACTGCAAACACACTGCAAACACACTGCAGACACACCTGGGCACACCTGGGCACACTGCAAATACACCTGGACACACCTGGACACACCTGAACTCACCTTAACACACCTGAACACACCTGGACACACTGCAAATACACCTGGACACACCTGAACTCACCTTAACACACTGCAGACACACTGCAGACACACTGCAGACACACCTGAACACACCGCAAACACACCTGGACACACTGCAGACACACTGCAGACACACCTGGACACACTGCAGACACACCTGGACACTAAAGGGTCTCTTACTGTTTCTGTGCTCAGGGTTGAACTGGGGAAGCAGCTGGCGAAGAAGATCGAGCCAGAGCTGAAAGACGACTCTGAGGTCACGTCCCATGACTCGTCCACCAACGGCCTCATCAGCTTCCTGAAGAAGAACTTCTGAACCTCCTCCTGCTCCTGCTCCTCTTCCTTCTCCTCTCCCATTGGCTGAAGCTCTGTGTTGGTCAGACTGAGCACTTCCTGTTTGTTGATGTGAGACTTCACATGTAGCCGTGTTTAAACTTGAAAAGGGAAATTATGAGTTGCTTTTATCTGGAGGACAAGGAGAATACGATGTGCAGATGTTACTGTAGGTGACGACATAGTCAGCACTGCCTTTCAAAATAAAAGCCGTTTGTCACTGGATCTTGGTGTGTTGTCGTGTTTCTACAGAGATGATTAACCGTGAGGTCGGAGACACAGAGGAATAGAATTGACCTGCTTTCAAATGCTTAAATTTATCTGTTATGTCCTCATCCCCTCGTAAATTATAAAGCTGCTTTTATTTTATCAATAATTGTTTATCTGTAAACTTTCACACAGGTGTAACTCAGGCTGGAGTCTCTCACCCCCAGGTGTGCAGAATTATATTAAATAAGCTTCTCAAAGTACTAAAAAGAGTATATTTCAGTTATCTTATAAGTATCAAACATGTGAAGAAGGGTATCAGTTATTGATATGTTATTGAGCTGGAGAGGAGACAAGTGTTCTCTTCTTTAAGGGAAATGAAACAACAATCCTGACTCCTACGCATGTCCACCACAAATACATGAATGTATGAAAAAAGGAGCCAACAAGCCACGTATGGTGAGCACAGGCGCAGATAGCTTCGAATTAGTGCTAACATTTAAATAAAGTAACAGTGACTGAATGAGCAGCTCCCACCTGTCAGGAGGAGACTCTTTGGACACAAAGGCTGTGAACCAGCAGACTGAAGACGAGACGCCAAAACACAAACTAAGATACAAAGACGACCTGGAACAGGAACAGGCAATCCAACAAAGTAGTATTGAGCTGATTCTGGGACTGAAGGAAGGATGATTCCAGTATTTATATTTTAGGTCTAAATGTCTCACAGGTAATAAAGTGTGTGAGTGTCTCCAGTAGACGTGTTCATCCTGCAGCAGTGAAACAGGCTGTAATGGCTGCTAAATAATCCTTGATGGGTCAAAGGTCGTCCACTAAAAGTTCTTGTTTCCACTGACAGGCTCAGATTGTTATTCTAAGTGTGTGACAACATGACAGAAAGGATCCCTACAGAGATAGACCTTTTTGTTACAGAGGAAGATGATTGTTTTAACCACACACAGACGTTACATCGCTCTCTGCACACACACCAGACTCCATTCAGAAAAACACTGATTCTTCCTCACAGGACACAGGAGCTGCTGCTGCCTCCATCATCCGTCATTTGTATTTTTGTGTGACTTTTGTGTTTTACATGGTTAGTTCAGAACCAACAACATTTGTATAACACACATACATAAAATAACCGATCACTGCAGCAGCAGAGCAACAGCTCCTATGTCCTGTGAGCTTAAATCGCTGTTTTTCTCAATGGAGTCTGGTGTGTTTGTGGTTAAAAAAATCATCTTCCTCTGTAACAGTACCGTCATCCTGCAGAACACTGGAGCTGCTGGTTTGTGTTCAGATTTACTCAACATGAAAATGGACTTAATCTAAACATCTCGCTCTCAGCTGACAGAAGCTCACAGGTGTTACATTAGTACAAGATGTGAGTAAAATGTGAAACATAAAAACCTTGTTGCATACGTCTGGGTAGAGATGTCACTTCAGCCAATCAGTGAATGATTTTCACACTGGCTCAAAGGCAAATGATTTCAGAAGTTATTAAATGTTATTTTCACTGAGACACTTGAATATGAGAAGATAAAGATTATCAGGGATACTCTCTGGAACATCATAAAGGAACTCTCCTCACGTCTCACGTCAGAAGGAGCGAGCGAGCTGTTCGCAGCTCCTGCAGGAGCTCTTTCAGGCTCGTCATTCTTAGTGTTACTTTGTCTCCGTAAATGTTGAACTGTTCCTTTAAAGGCTGTCTGAAGACCCCACTGATAACATGACAGACACAAGGATACACTGAGCGGTGCGTTTAATGAGGGTGTCATGATGCTGCACAGACTGTAGAAACACTGTTCGACTGTGACAGCGTCTCAAACGTTCATCTTTTATAAAAACAGGATGTATAACATCCAATGAGCCTTAAAACGCTCGTCATGCTGCTCCAGCGCAGACTCTGGGCTCTGCACAGTTTCTATAAGATGTTAAAAAAATACAAAAGTCTTTAAAGTCCATCATGTTTCAGTCCTGAGGCTTCAGGAAGGCTCTCTTGGTGTTCGCCTCCACGATGTTCTGGTTCACGTCTTCTTCTATCGCTGCTCGCTCGCGCTTCTTTGCAAACTTCTTCTTCATGCTCCCGACTAAACTCTCGTACCTGAAAACAAAGAAATCAACGAGAAAATAAATGATTCCTGCTTCGCATGCAGCACAGCAGGTTACTGAGCTACCGTCCTCATCAGGTGTTTAACCTTCAGTCATTACATAGAACAGCAGATATGAGCACGTCTCTCTCCTCAATGTCTCATTCACTGAATGTAATGAACCGTCAGTATTTGTACCTGAGAGCCATCTCTTCATCTGTGACGTCTGTTTGCATCCGGCTCATCTCTTCTTCTTTCTCGGTTTCATCCTTTGGGTTCATCAAAGCCATCAGTTTCTGTGACATACACAAAACAATAAAACTGTTAAGGGACAAAAAGTGTCACCTATTTTTTATATTTGACGTCATCTTTGGGAAGTTCAGTTTATATGCAGAGAAATCTTTGTGAAACAGCGGCGGAGGAAGCGGAGGACCTGACTGATTAATAAAATAATTAAACAGACCTCGACTTCTGGATTAAAACCCTTAAATGAGATGCGTCCGTACTTCAGGTCCTCACAGGGAACAAAACTCTTCTCCTCTATGATCAGGTTTCTGAGGAGAGGACAGAAAAACACTTTGAAACACATGAGGGGTGGATTTACTGGAGGGTTGTTACACTGCATGCGTTTTAATAGGATTATTTGATCATGAATTAGCATACAGAGGTATGGCTCCTAATGGAATATTAAAGAAAGGCTGCTGGATTATATTCTGAAATACAAGCGGACCTTCCTGTTCACAGGTCTTAAACAGGTGTCTGACTGGGTGTTTTGGTTTGGTGGGAGACACAACGTTACAAGAGAGAAAGTGAAGAACTGAGACATTTTGTGTCACTTACTCTTTGGCTTTCAGCTCTGGCAGGTCCAGATACCAGTGCTCATCACTTATTATTCTCTTCTCATCTTCCTCCAGCTGCTTCTTCGTCTCAGCATCCAGACCTCTCTGCATGAACTGTGGAGACACACCAGCCCTCACTTTAATTTTAAAACATCTTGGAGGGGTGGGGCACACTGCTGGACAATAATGTGGCTGTTTAGATCAGCAGAACACGTTTTCATCTCATCTACAGAACCTGACTCAATCAAAATCTCGTTGTATAAACCCATTAACGGTGAGAATCAGGTTATTTGTTGACTTTGCTAAATTTAAGCAGCATTTGGTAGCTCAAATACACGCCGAATTAATAGCGGCACTTAACGCGTTTTAAATGGACGTTTGGCACGAGTTAACAGTTAACAGCAGAAAACCAAGTATTGTCTGATTTCAAAATGAAGTGGCGTTGTGTATACCGAGAACTTACGCTAGCTAACACCCGACTAATAACTGTATCTTGTGTGTTAGCACAGACTGCTACACTTACCTTCATGCGCAGCAGGTTTTTGGACAGTTTCACAGAGTCGTTGTCCATCGCTGAACGTTTATGAAATACAAACGGACCGACACGAGGACCGGAGAGTTAGAAGAATCGATTTTCAGCTACAGACCACGAGCCGCAGATCCACGCAGCTGCTGTTAAAACTCAGACAGAAGCAGTCGAGCGTCGAGCTGCTTTTAACAGTTAGCAGTCCGGCTAATCTACCTTTGATACAGATGATGTTCAGGACGGACACAACAAAATAATCTTAATAAATACTTAAAACGTCCTATGGCCTCTGTCTTTATGGCCTGTAAGTGACAGATACAAAGAACCAAAATGATATATTTAGGAAGACTGACACTTTTATGCTGATTTTATGATGTATATAGCCCTCTGCCTTACATGTACATAAGTTTGCCTTATAATGTATATACTACAAAAATGTAAATATTTATCAAATATCGTTATTATTATTACTTTTATTTTATGTTACTGTTTCGTAACTGCTTCCTTATTTTATTATTTTATGTCTATATTTAATATTTACCCTTTCTAATCAGAGCGTCCCAGCATCAATCAATCAAACTTTATTCGTATAGCGCCAAATCATAACCAAAGTTATCTCGAGACACTTTACAGAGAGAGCAGGTCTAGACCGACTCTGTGTTATGTTATTTAAACAGAGCATAAGTATTTCACATGCTTGTACTTGTATAACCGGAGTGACAAACATCTTGAATCTTGAATTAAACATATTTAAGACTACACTAAAGTAATGTATAATTCATGATTTCATTACAAGGACTTGCAAAACAAATACGTTTTTCCAACACTACATTTTAAGAATAATCACAACCTCACACTGTCAGATAAAGTAAATTATATTAAACCAAAGTATAACTATATATTCGCTACATCAGTTTTACTCATAATCCATGTTGAACAGCTAACAGTGAGCTTAACTGTATCGTGTTAAAGTCCTGTGCAGTAATGGAATGCTGTCTGTCTGCTAACTATGCTACATGCTGCTGATGTTTGCTTCTATATGAACTGTTTTATCTTTGGAATCTATTTCACTGAAGTTCTTTTGTTGTGAACTTCTGTCTGTCAGGACTGCACAAACACACAGAGTGAAGCATTTTGGGTAATTTGAGATTTCCTGTCTTGTTTTGTTGAAACAGTTGGTCTGTTGATCAATCTGCGCAGACAGAGCAGGAACATGTGGACACTTCAGTTCCTCTGCAGAGATGACGGTGCACATTTATTTAATACATTACAGTCTGTGACTCTCACTGCTCAGTGTGCATTAACTGTAACGTGAGGCTGCTTCAGCTCAGGTTGTTGTTTTCTGTCGAGATGCAGTGATCATGAAATCCATCAATAAGGTCACGTGAGAACGAGCTGATGGTTTCTGTCGGTGAAATGTGTTTCAGTTCTTTTTACTCTTCATAAAACAATCACAGATGTAACCATAGTCACACACTGGTTTTTGGAGTCTCCAGTTTTGATTTTTGGCCGCCATCTTGTTTTTTCTGGAGCCAGATTTGACCATATTTAGAAGAGAGGGTGGAGCCAGAGAGTTATCGGCTAATGCTAGTGCTTTCTTGGTTTGCATGGTACATCATTCACTGAAACTGTGACTTTAATGTGGATGCTAAATTTAGCTAAAACAGGCTCTTCAGAGTGTCTCTGAGAACAACTGAACGATGACATTTTCAGGTCACTGCCATACAGACCTGTCAATCACAGGGTAGGACCATTTTCTCATAGCCTTCTACAGAATATAGAGTCGCCCCCTGCTGGACATTAGAGACAACGCAGGTTTAAGACACTTCTTACATACAGACTTTGAGAGTACTAGATGATGAATATTTAAAGAAAGTTTCACGTCTCTGTTTCCTGTGTTTTGAGACCTCCTCCCTCCTCAGATGAACTCCTGGACCACTATCTCCTTCAGGGAGCGGGAGGACACCTCCCCCCTCTCAGCGTCCCTCAGAACCGTCAGCTCCCCCTGTAACTGGGCCACAGGACGTCCCAGCTTATAGCCCACATCCAGCAGCATCTCCAGCAGGGCGGCTCTGTAGTGTTTCAGCCCGTAGCGTCTGACGGGAGGCAGAGCCCTCTGAGCTGCAGCGAACGCCTGCTCCGGCTCCTCCAGGTCTCTGTAACAGACGGCGAGGGCGGACAGAGACGGTACCAACATGGTGGCTTTCTGCCACGGCAGCAGCTTCTCCTGGATCTCTAACACCGCCTGCAGCTGCTCCACAGCCGGCTGGAACTGTCCCGCCCGCAGCAGACTGTGCGCTCGCCTCTGCTCCTGCTCCGTGAAGAATTCTGAGAAAAGTGGCGAGTGTCGGACGCAGCGGACGGCGTACAGTTTAGCCAGGTAGTCCTGCAGAGCTAGGCGCCGCTCCGAGATGATCTCAGGGTCAAAATTCCCGGTCAGGAGTTTCCGTGGGAGAACCACCTCCTCCAGCTCCTCGTTGAACTCCTCCTGGAGCTGGTGGTGGAAGCGGGAAAAGTCGCTGTAGCGTCGCTCCACAGACACACGGTGTGAATCAAAGCTGCCAGAACGCATCACCACGATCTCATACACCTGAGACAGAAAGGAAACAGAAAACGACAAAGTAGGAGTGAGAATATTTCATCTGTTTCCAGTGTTTTCGTTAAGCTAAGATAAGCTAGTCTTTGTGCTAAGCTAAGCTAGCTGTGTCTCCCTTTGTGTTAAGTTTAGCTAACTACTTCTC
>NW_027211759.1:1067500-1107500 GCF_022749685.1 Semicossyphus pulcher
AGAGAGAGAGAACATCAGGACACACAGAGAGAACATCAGGACACACAGAGAGAACATCAGGACACACAGAGAGAGAACATCAGGACACACAGAGAGAACATCAGGACACACAGAGAGAACATCAGGACACACAGAGAGAGAACATCAGGACACACAAAGAGAACATCAGGACACACAGAGAGAGAGAGAACATCAGGACACAGAGAGAGAACATCAGGACACACAGAGAGAACATCAGGACACACAGAGAGAACATCAGGACACACAGAGAGAGAACATCAGGACACACAGAGAGAACATCAGGACACACAGAGAGAGAGAACATCAGGACACAGAGAGAGAACATCAGGACACACAGAGAGAGAACAACAGGACACAGAGAGAGAACAACAGGACACAGAGAGAGAACAACAGGACACACAGAGAGAGAACATCAGGACACACAGAGAGAACATCAGGACACAGAGAGAGAACATCAGGACACACAGAGAGAGAGAATATCAGGACACAGAGAGAGAACAACAGGACACAGAGAGAGAACATCAGGACACAGAGAGAACAACAGGACACACAGAGAGAACATCAGGACACAGACTGGGAGAACATCAGGACACAGAGAGAGAACATCAGGACACAGAGAGAGAACATCAGGACACACAGAGAGAACATCAGGACACACAGAGAGAGAACATCAGGACACAGAGAGAGAACAACAGGACACACAGAGAGAGAACATCAGGACACACAGAGAGAGAGAACATCCGGACACACAGAGAGAACAACAGGACACACAGAGAGAACATCAGGACACACAGAGAGAGAACATCAGGACACACAGAGAGAACAACAGGACACACAGAGAGAGAACATCAGGACACAGACGGAGAACATCAGGACACACAGAGAGAGAACATCAGGACACACAGAGAGAGAACATCAGGACACAGACAGAGAAGTTTCTCACCTCCTGAGGTTCAGCGTGGAGCTCAGAGGAATCCGAGTCTGTCCTGAAACAGTCCGTGCTCATGAGGAAGTGTAAAAATACTCATCACAAGTTACAGTCCTGAAATCAGAAGCAAAAGCAGCTTAAAGTATTAAAAGTAAAAACATTTATATCAGTTATATCATGTATTTAAAACCAGTATCATACTTTGTGTACTCGTGTTGATCACTGCATGTCTGTGTTAAAGGTGGCTGTGATTAAACATAGTGCAGTAAAAGGTCTATATTTCTCTCTGAGGTGTAGTCACAGCTGGCAGGAGCATCAAGTACCATCATTAAAATGACACTTCATGTGCATTGATAAATGATAAACCAACAGCAGCGACTCCGAGAACAGAGAGGAAACAGGAAGTGGAACACGGAGCAGGGTGGTGATAAACAGTTTGTGTCGTCAGTCACAATAAAAGATGTTTAAATATCAAATCAAACACAATCACTAAACTGTAACTTAACTGTAGACTGATGTTTCAGTTTGCGCTCGTACCAGCCGGGCAGAGGTGACGCTGCACAGAGTTCAGACTGTCACCGAAACAAAAGTGAAAGTGAAGAAAATCCCTCATTAAACTCAACTGTGTGTGTGTGTGTGTGTGTGTGCGTGTGTGGGTGGGAGTCAAACACTGACACAGACTCACAATCATCTTCTCTCCTCTCTGTCTTCAGTCCTCCTTAGTACTGGCGGCGTGCTGCGTTCACTGACACCTCCTCTCTGACACATTCGCTGCGTCTGTGTGTGGACGTCATGGCTGCGCGCGCACACACATGAAACAGTTTAGATGTATTGCTCTTGTTGATGCTCTGATGATTTTTATAAAAAACACCACCCTGTGCTCTGCCTGTCCGCACCTGTGTCCATCACACCTGAAGCTGGTTGTTGGCTCTTGCTGACCTCGTTCCCTCCTGTCTCCATCGTTGCTTGTGTCGTTTTAACTGTCAGATGTACGTCGCTACGTGAAACTGTAACATTGGAACATTGTAATTGTAACAATTGTAGATTCAGGCTTTGTATTCGTCTCCATAAGAGAGCTTTTATTGTATAAGTTAAACAGCTAAATAAGCTAAATAGGAGCTAATGGGAAAGACTTCGACAAACTGCTCTAAATAAACTGAGGATCCACTGAGCTCCGAATCATTCCCTGTTTGTTTTTGAATTAAAAACAGGTGAAAAACTCGATTTTTACACATTTTTAGGTTTTCTGGGAATTTTCCGGGCATCATTAAAGGGAAACTCGTCTAAATTTTAATTTATATGGGGGTGCAATTTATTTTATGTCGTTGACTTGGTGAACCCCGGCTTCCCCTCTGGAGAGCAGAGAAGGATCATCTTATCTTGCTGACGAAGGCCAGGTGGCTGAGTGAAGTACCATGTGGGGATGGGGTAGGGGGTTGTTGATGTTGTATATAAGCTTGAACACTGCAACAGCAAGGGAGAGAACTGCTGTACTTCTCTCCATGCTGCATGTAAAATGTAAGTAAAGAGACTTGATTCATAACATTGAGTTTGCTTGTTCTTCGCAAATTATCTTCAGGAGGAGAATTGCCCTCACATTTGGTGTCAGGAGTGGGATGGACGTTTCGCTGATCGACTCCTGAGTCTGGACTGAGGGTAAACTGCCGGCAGGGGTCTTTTTTGAGACTCAGGGTGACCTCCCCACAAAAAAGGGTGATAGGAACCCGCTTGAAGTCAGACAAGGGTTTCGAACAGTGGATGCTCCATCTATTTTTATGGGGGTGAGTACGGTGTTATGAATCATTTTCTCAATGGTACCTGTGTAATTGTTGTGTGATAGGACAACTGTTTCCTTGTAATTCCTTTGTGGTATTGGAAACTAGTTTCAGCGTAATTCCAGACAAGCGGTTGTGAAACAAACGTATGGTTGTATTTCTCTGATGGATTTCCTTGGGGGAGCAGAGCCCGTTGGCATGTAAATCCTTTGTGGTATTGTAGACCAGTTCTATGTAATTCCGGAAAAAAGGTTGTTAGAACTGACAAGGGGAATCAAGAAAAGCAAAAAGCAAAAAAAGGGATTGTACGGGTGGAGGAGTTTTAGATAATCCTCACAGAAGTTAAACATGTCTGTTGAAACATATTGATATTAGAGTAATATAGCACATTATAAGAGTATAGCACATTGTGAAAAAATGGGCGTATGATTGAGAAATATAAGAAATATTTTTTAATCAGTGAAAACTGATTTAATATTTTGAATTTAAAAAACAAAGGGACTTTTTTCAGTCTGTGAAACCAGTTTTTCAGCCTCCATTTGTTGTAGTTCTCATCTCAGCCACAAGAGGCAGACGAGCACCACGGCCTCAAACATAACACGAACACTGTTCATCCTGCTCCTCCGAAGAACAAGAGGTCATAAAACACAAAGCAGCGGTGACAGAAGGAATCAATCAGGTCGCTTTAAACTTTTTATTCATCAGATTTTTTTTAACAGTCAAGAAAATCTAATAAAGTCAAATTTGTTGGAACAAACAAACAGATTTGAGGAGTAAAAAAAGGCACTTAACTTACATCCACCTTCATAAAATAGTTCTTTTCTCTTTTTTACAACTATTTACACACTTCAGTCGAACATGGCGACAGGAGGAGAACATGTGAAGGTTCAGGCCTACATGAATGTTTAAATATAGAACAAATCTCTGCTGAGTGACGATAAATCACTTTAAACATTAAAATTTGAGCCCTTTGATTTTATAACAGCTGTTTCTAATGATCACAAACCACACAGGGAGACATGTTCATGATGGAGCAACTGAAACTCTTCTGCATACTAACAGTTAATCAGATTTTGTTATAATGCTAGAAAAATCAGAGATTACTGATAAAAGAATAAGTCAATAAGTTTAAGAGAATTAATAATAAAACAAAAGAATAAAGCTGCTTCTACTTCATCGCACCTTCAGGGACAAACTTCATCTAAACATTCGAATAAAACCAGAACACATTCATGTGTTTAGAGAATCAATGGAATGAATGAAGACTTTAACAAGAACACAACGTAATACTAACGGTACATCTCAGTGAGTGTGTGTGTGTGTGTGTGTGTGTGTGACTCTCAGTGGGAGGAGCTGCGGTCGTTGGCGACGTCCTGCAGGCGGCGCAGCAGGGCGGAGTGGTTGTCCGGACAGACCCTCTTGGGGGACGTCTCCTCGTCCAGCGGCATGCTGCGCTTCCTGGTGGGAGTCTCTCCGGTGCGGATCATACTGTTGATCTCCTGCAGACGCTGAGAGGACGATCCATAATCAATAATCAATAATAAAAGGTTTTCACTTTCACAGAACAGCTTTTAGTTGCTTCAAGTGTTATAAACCATAGACTGTACACAAGAAGTGGATGGAGCCTCTCTCTAATGTCCAGCAGGGGGCGACTCAGTGTGATTCTATAGAAGTCTATGAGAACATGCTCCTCCTCCTCTCCTGATGTATTCCCTCAGCAAACATGTTCCTAATGACTTTATGGTCTCAGTCTCTAGTTTCACGTCTTCTTCAACACAGCATGATGTTCATTTAGTCACTTAAAGCTAACAGGCTCTGCTCCACAGGAAGTGTAACAAACTGAGAGACGATTTATTTATTCTTTTATTTTGTAGTTTGGCAGCTTCTTCCCTCCACAGCTGAAAATCAACTGGTTTCATGTGGATTTTATGAAGATGATGTCATTTTAAAAACATTGATTAGATCAGCTCAGTCATGACGTCACTTCCTGTTCAGCCTCCAGTAGCTTCTATAACTCAACAACCCCTCTCACTGGTCCGTACCCAGAACTGTTACACACTATACACTGTTGTTCTGTATGTTCTTAAAGTGTACAGTGTCTGTGTGTGTGGGGGGGTGTGTCTCACGTTGGGGGGGCTGCTGCAGATGTAGTAGTAGATCTTGTCTCGGGGCGTGGTCGGCGTGGGGGCGGAGCTTGTCTTGTGAGGTGATATGTAGATGGAGTGTTTGCTGGATAGAAGCATCCGACGAGGAGACCCGGTCCTCAGGGTGGGGTATGGACAGAGAGGGGGGGTCTCCACCTGCACACACACACACACACACACACACACTAATGTATAAACCTGTATGAATGAATAAGAGCTGTGATGTGGGGCTGTCGTTGCGTCGTACCCCAGCAGAGGGCGAGCTGGGCGAGTATCTCAGAGCAAAGTGTCTCATCTGTTTGATGTAGACACTGTTGTAGAAGTGGATCAGGTCTCCTCGCTCCTCCCCTCCCTCACACACAGAGGAGGAGGACGAGGAGGAGGACGAGGGGGAGGTCTTGTTGGGGGTAGAGGGAGCACTGCCGGGCTGGGGGGTGGGCAAGGTGCTGCTGGAGCGAACAGGAACTGGACTGATGTCTCCACCTGCACGGAGGAGGTAAGACAAGAGACAGGTGAGACTGAAACGAGACGTGCAGTATGATCAGAATAAAACAGGTGTGTTCATACCTGTATCCTGGCTGTTGTCACATGACGAGGTGTATTTGCTGGTGTCGTTGGTGCCTGAGTGAGGTCTCCTCCTCCCACAGATCAACACACACCTGTACACCTGCAACACACACAGACAACGCTTATATTTCTCCTTAAAGAGGACGTTAACTTTTGGCACTTTGAGTGTATTTGGACGCTTGTGTTTCTGTACTCCACTTTCTGAATGAGGTTTCATTTGTACCAGAGTATTTCTGCTCTGTGGTATTAGAACTTTAGTGAAGTACAAAGTGTGATTTACAGTTTGGACAAGATTGGACAATGTTTGTTTCAAAATTCACAAAAAAAAGATCCAAAAGTAGGACGGTGAAAACTTTCTGACAGACAGAGGTTACTATTTTTATACGAGATGAAATAGTTTGTATGTGAAGTGTTATAAATAATGTGTATATTATAAATGTTTAATGTGCATAATGTGTATAATGTGCATAATGTGTATGTGTATAATGTGTATAATGTGCATAATGTGCATAATGTGTTTAATGTGCATAATGTGTATAATGTGCATAATGTGTATAATGTGCATAATGTGTATGTGTACAATGTGTATAATGTGCATAATGCGCATAATGTGCATAATGTGTATAATGTGTATAATGTGCATAATGTGTATAATGCGCATAATGTGTATAATGTGCATAATGTGTATGTGTATAATGTGCATAATGTGCATGTGTTTAATATGCATAATGTGTATAATGTGCATAATGTGTATAATGTGTATAATGTGCATAATGTGTATAATGTGTATAATGCGCATAATGTGTATGTGTATAATGTGCATAATGTGCATGTGTTTAATGTGCATAATGTGCATAATGTGTTTAATGTGCATAATATCTATAATGTGTTTAATGTGTTTAATGTGCATAATGTGTTTAATGTGCATAATGTGCTTGATGCGTATAATGTGTTTAATGTGCATAATGTGCTTGATGTGCATAATGTGTGTAATGTGCATAATATCTATAATGTGTTTAATGTGTTTAATGTGCATAATGTGCATAATGTGCTTCATGTGTATAATGTGTATAATGTGTATAATGTGCATAATGTGTATAATGTGCATAATGTGTCTAATGTGCATAATGTGCATATTGTGCTTGATGTGTATAATGTGCGTAATGTGCATAATGTGCTTGATGTGTATAATGTGCATAATATCTATAATGTGTTTAATGTGCATAATGTGTTTAATGTGCATAATGTGCATAATGTGCTTGATGTGTATGTGTTTAATGTGCATAATGTGCATGTGTTTAATGTGCATAATGTGCATAATGTGTTTAATGTGCATAATATCTATAATGTGTTTAATGTGTTTAATGTGCATAATGTGTTTAATGTGCATAATGTGCATAATGTGCTTGATGTGTATAATGTGTTTAATGTGTTTAATGTGCATAATGTGCATGTGTTTAATGTGCATAATGTGTTTAATGTGACTAATGTGCATAATGTGCATAATGTGTTTAATGTGTTTAATGTGTTTAATGTGCATAATGTGCATGTGTTTAATGTGCATAATGTGTTTAATGTGCATAATGTGCATAATGTGCATGTGTTTAATGTGCATAATGTGTTTAATGTGTTTAATGTGCATAATGTGTTTAATGTGCATAATGTGCATAATGTGCTTGATGTGTATAATGTGCATGTGTTTAATGTGCATAATGTGTTTAATGTGTTTAATGTGCATAATGTGTTTAATGTGCATAATGTGTTTAATGTGCATAATGTGTTTAATGTGCATAATGTGCATAATGTGTTTAATGTGCATAATGTGCATGTGTTTAATGTGCATAATGTGCATGTGTTTAATGTGCATAATGTGTTTAATGTGCATAATGTGCATAATGTGCATGTGTTTAATGTGCATAATGTGCATAATGTGCATAATGTGAATAATGTGCATAATGTGCGTAATGTGCATAATGTGAATAATGTGCATAATGTGCATAATGTGCATAATGTGTATAATGTGCATAATGTGCATAATGTGAATAATGTGCATAATGTGTATAATGTGCATAATGTGAATAATGTGCATAATGTGTTTAATGTGCATAATGTGTATAATGTGCATAATGTGTTTAATGTGCATAATGTGTTTAATGTGATGGTTCTTACGTTGCTGCTGGCCTGAGGCTGAGTGCGGTAACACTTCATGATGTTCTGGAACGACTTGTCCTCTTTGGTCACCTGACAGAAACAACAGCACACATTTACTTCATAGAAAGAATCACACATAGTAAGATGGATACACACACACACACACACACACACACACGCACACACACACACACACACACACACACACACACACAGACACACACAGACACACACACAGACCTTGGCCATGACGTAAACAGCACACATGAGGAGCTGGTCCAGGTGTCGGTCCATCATCAGCTCGGTGCAGTGAACCAGAGAATATTCGAAACACGTCCAGATCTTCCTCCTCAGATCAGACGAGATGTCCAGCTTGGCACAGAGGTCTCTGAGACGCACGCTGGCCAGGTGGTACACCTGAGAGAGGACAAACGTAAGGTGAAGTTTGACAGTATGACAACATACTTTTTAGCAGTTAAAGAAGTGGAAACGATTTCAGAAGCAGACTTTAAATTAACTCATGGTTTCTTTCACAGATTAAATGTGGCTCAAAACAAGGCAGAATTTAGATTTTATTACATTATTATCATTATCATTATTATTATATTAAACATTTTGGAACGCCCGTACTGAACCGTTATTTAGAAAAAGAGATTCCAAACAGAAATGAAAAACATTTGTCCGAGCTCCAGAAACCAAGTTAACAAACTTATCAAACATGTCTGAACGTCCTGACGGTGCGTTCGATGTGCAGCCTGGAGGAACAGAATGTTCGTTATGTTATGAGACTATAATAGCAGAATATAAAAACAGCTGCAGTATTTTAAGATTAAAGAGTTACCTTCCTGAAGAAGAGCGACAGGGATCCTTTCCTCAGCGGGTTGCTGGCTGGTTTGGGGGCCGGTTTGCTGACAGCTGATTGGACGGTGAGCGTGCCCGTCAGAGTCTGTGCAGACAGTGGCTGCAGTGTGGCTCCACCCTGTCCGCTCATGCTCACCTGGACGGGGATGAAGGTGATTCCTCCGTTCTCATTGGCTATACCTTCAGAGGTCAGAGATCAGAGTTTGTGATGTATTATCTCTGTCATGTCTGATAGTGAGTTGAATATTTTCAGCTACTCACCTTGAACAGGTATGGTGACCGTCTGCCCATTGTTGGCGGTGACGGTGGCTGTTGCCACGGTGACCACAGTCTGCCCGGCTGGGATGGCTGTGACGAGGCCGGTCTGTCCGGTCTTTGTCACAGCAACAGGTGCTGTAGTGCTGCTGGTGTTGGTGGAGGAGACTCCAGACTCTCCATCCACCGAGTCCACAAACAGACGGCGGCGAGTGGGGCCGGTGGGCGGGGAGCTGTATCGGTCCAGCAGGGTGGTGGGGGAGGGGGACACACCTGCAGGGGGACAAAAAGACTATTTCATATGTAATACTACTGTGACGCACAAAACTACAGTTTATAAAGAAACGTGTCGTCCACCTCTTTTCTGTCTCCCTGTTGATGAAGGTGTCAGCTCGGCTGGCAGAGGCTGACCAGGTGTATCAGGAGGACTTTTAATATCATACAAACATATAACACTGCATGTACCTGCTATATTTAGATTCAAGATTCAATGAGTGCTTATGTTGTGCAGCCAAACTGATCATTTCAGTGCTGACAGATTACTCTACCTGTGTCTGTCCTTCTTTCATTCTCTGGACAGAAACCTGTGTGTGTGTGTGTGTGTGTGTGTGTGTGTGTGCGTGTGAGACCTTGCTTCAGCTAAAGACAGGTAGTGTACGACACACACACCTTTGAGCGTGCTGTTGGTGTTGAGCTCTGGTCCGTGGTTGTTGGGAGTGAGAGGAACGCTGCCTGAGCTGCTTTCATCGTTCTGTTCGAGGTACTGAGGAGGCATCACCTGAAACACACACGCACACGCACACACACACGCACACACACACGCACACACACACGCACACACAGGAAGCTTGTACCTTCATTCACAGACTGGATCGACTGGTGTCCACATGCTTCAGGTAAAAGTACCTGCTGGCAGGCGGGGACCTGGTCTTTGGCCCCGCGGAGGCTCTCCCACAGCGGGGAGTCTCTGGTCCAGGCCAGACTCTCCAGGACCTGCTCCTCCACCTGGTTAAGGTGCTTCACCACCTCCCGAAACAGACCCTGCTCGGACCGCACCAACACCTCGATCACCTGCACGCACACGCACACGCACACGGTCTCAGTGTTTGGAAGGATATGAATCGCACACACACGCGCACACACAGTGATATGTCCGTTGTGCTGACACCTTGTAGAAGTGATAAGCGGGGAGCTGGAAGATGGTGATCAGGTTGGGGAAATCTCCTGGAGGTCTGTAAGAGAAGACGACGATCTCCAGACAGCAGACGAGCAGAGAGCGATGGAAGACGTCCTGCTCCAGGATACACTGAGACACACACACACGCAGGTATATAATGTCAACAGTCACCTCCACACAGGTATGGTGAGATCGATAGTGACTTATATCATTTTTAATCTCAGCACAAGAAGAAAAACACTCACGGACAGGTCAGCGTCTCCCAGGATCATCTTCTCTCTCTCGATGATGGACTCCAGCATCCGGTAGTAGAGCGCCTCCGCCAGGTGGAAGTACTTCACTGCCATGTCTGCAAACAGGAAGTTGATTTATTGATCTAGAAAGTAGAACATCATGGCGTGCTCTCTGTTCTTGATGCTGTGTGTCTGTACCTTTCCCCATCCCCCTGCTCTCCGCCCCGCTGCCCTCCAAATGTTGACAGAAGAGCTCAAACATGTCCTTCAGGCGCTTGTTGATGACATCACTGGGGTCTCTGGCACAGGCCCTGCAGGGATACAGTCTGTGTCATTACTAACAAGAAGGCCTCAGACTGAGTGTTATTAGTGCTGTTGAAGAGTAACAGACCCACGTCATACTTGCAGGTATGTTTACCTACTGCAGCTAAGAAGCTAATTAGCTAGCCCACTGTGTTTGATACAACGCTGAGGTATATGATGATATAGATCTGATTGGCTGCTCTGGTCTCTCAGACACTGGAAACCTACCTGAGAGTCTCCGTTAGCTCAGCGCTTGGGCCCTGTTTGGTTCCTGACAGCAGCGTGTGGAGACGCCCGACACTCTTCATGGCTGATGAGAGCGGAGAGGCCAGGCTGTTCTCCTGAACGTACTTCCTCCCCGTCAGAGGGGTGGAGACCTTCAGAGCCGAGGCCTGACGAGGAAAGAGACACCAGGTCGCTTATCTTATGTTTTTATTTGCAGCAATAAGTGATAAATCCAGAGAAGTGAAGATGAAGACAGAGAGGCTGTTGTCTCACAGTGAGGCTGGTGTGCAGCCTGTAGGTGGCGCTGTCCTGGTTCTCGACCCCCTCACACAGGCAGGGTCCTGGGGTACCGATGTCCTCGCTTGCCCCCTCTCCCGTGAAGATCCGCTCATCCAGACTGCCGGTTGCCAGAATGTGTTCCTCATACACCCGACTGAGAGACAAACTGTGGGCAGAGCGGGTCAGAGGTCAGAGGTCAGAGGAAGAAGAGGAAGAGGAAGAGGAAGAGGACATGTTAATCCTTTTTAAGAGTTAAAATATGTTTAACTAAAATAACAAACCTTCTCATTGAGCCTGGCTTCATGTTGTTTTATAATTCTATGATTCAGTTTTTATGTTAGCAGTTATTTTATGATGATGAGGAGCACCGTGACCACACAGCAGGAAGGCTCCTGGCTCCAACCTGTCCAATTTATTTAGTCATTTTGAGTGAATACATGTCAAGTCCTTTATGACCCTGTCCATGTTCAAAGTGTTCGTTACAGCGTTTGTGTTCTCCAGAGAAAATGAGGTCATTCAGTAGATGTAACGAAAGTCGTTCCCTGAGACGTTGAAACACAATTTGTGGAAAGCTAAAGCTGACGAGTTGCTCTTTAAGGTGATTAAAAGATAAGACTGGGTCCACAGTGACAAGAACATGTTTCCCTCTGATGATAACGTGTTCGGTGTGTTGTTGCGAACGACACTCACAAACTGTCTCCAAAGTTCATGGGGTCCAGAAAGCCGCTCAGCCCGTCTTCTTTCCCTCTGAGTATCTGAGAGAGACCAGAGGACGTTTAGTTTCATATAAAACCACAAAACAGAGCAGACCGCAGTGTGTGTGTGTGTGTGTGTGTGTTCCCCTTGCTATGAGAACATGCTCCTCCTCCTCTCCTGATGTATTCCCTCAGTAAACATGTTCCTGATGAGTTTATGGTCTCAGTCTCTAGTTTCAAGTCTTCTTCAACACAGCATGATGTTCATTTAGTCACTGATGCTCCCATTGAGAGTCACACACACCAGGAGTAGAGGAGGGGTTAGGGCGGGGCTACCTGTGATTGACAGGTCTGTAACACTTTTAGAGTCACAGAGACCAGAAAGCAGGAGAGTTACCCTCTTATGAAAGAGTTTCTTGATGAAGGGTTTCCAGAAGTGTTCTTTGACTCCTTTGGCCTCCAGCACCAGGCCGTCATGCAGCTCACACAGCTGCTCTATGAAGCAGAACGGCCCCAAGGACGGCCGGAAGTCTCTGCTGCTGAAGTCCTCTGGGAGACCTGCAGGACACAATACACGGTCATGAATAACCTGGTGATTAAATAAACTAATATGTATAAAACAGTCTGAAAAGTATTCAGTCCAAAAGATTCACAGGTACAAAAGGGTTCTTTAAGAAGAAAGATTCTTCCTCTAACCAGAAACTGCTGTTACATCGCCCTCTGCAAACACACCAGACTCCATTGACAAAAACAATCACTTTACCTCACAGAACACAGGGTTGTTTGTCTACCGCTGCCTCGAACAGTTAGTTTGTTTTGTGTTATTGTGTGTTACATAAATCATGTGTTGGTTCCAAACTAACCAGTTAAAACTCAAGAGTCACACAATAACAAATACAGACTAAACAATCAACAAAAAGGTCTATCTCTGCAGGGATCCTTTCTGTCATGTTGTCACACACTTAGAATAACAACCTGAGCCTGTCAGTGGAAACAACAAGAACTTTTAGTGGACGACCTTTGACCCATCAAGGATTATGTTGCAGCCATTACAGTCTGTTTCACTGCTGCAGGATGAACACATCTACTGGAGGCACTCACGCACTTTATTACCTTTAACATTTAGACCTAAAATACATAAAAAATAGGGCCCAGGTTTAAAATACTGGATTTATTTTAACTGGTATATTTTGGATTTTCACACCAACATGTAGACTAAAAAAAAAAGCTTCCTGTTTGGAGTCATTTGTCATGTTGAGGCTGGAGGAGCAGCTTCCTGTCTCAGCAGGTTCTCCAGAACAATAAAGTGGTGTTTGGAGAGGGAGGCGGGGGAGTTGGAGGTGGTGGGGGGGGCAGGAAGAGAGGCCGGTGCTGATATCTCTGCTGCAGCGTTTCAGGAGCTGCTGGCTGGAGTTTATTAAAGACTTCAGAGCTTTTGATTTATCCTGATGTCTGGTGTAGTTCTGTACACGACTGATAAGCACACTTCCTTTGTGCCAAAGCTGATTCAGTTTTATATCATGTTTCACAACTCGACCAAATCTACTCTGAAGTTTCTGTGATGTGTTTCGTGAGTTTGAGCAATACTGTATGTTTCTATGTGATCAAATAAATAAATACAAAACGCATGTAAACCTCTTCATGAGGCTGCAGCGGTGATCAGCAGTGGGAGGTTTGGGTTACAGAGTCTGGTACCTTTAAAGTCTGGGTTGAGCAGGTCTTTCCGGGTGTTGCACAGCAGAGCGTTGGTGAAGACGAGGTCGAGAGCACACAGCAGCAGGTGGTACGAGTTCACCAGGTCGTCGCTGATCATCGGGAAGTTCCCTGAATGAGACAGACAGACAAACATGTCACCACAGGGGGAGCGTTAGCACGTCTTCAGGCTACGCTGGCTCAACAGTGTTTACCGAAGTAGATCACCATGGTAACTTATGCTGAACACCTGACCTGCTCCGGAGCAGGTTATGTCCGAGATAAGAGATCAACCTGAACTCATCACCAGCTACTGACCAATCAGGTGTCTTGATTTAGGAGCTCTGTGAGCAGATGGTGAGATGGAGGAGGGAGAGAGAGCGGTAAAACACTTCCTGTTACTTACCGTCTGACTTTATTAAATATATTTATCTGAGATATTGATCGAGCTTCACTGATAAACACACTGAAGCTATGATATGATATGACAGGAAGCATTCTGCTTTAAATTGTGCTTCATGTTCTTGTGCTCCATAGTTTGATACGGCTGATCTGTCATTACCAAACACACATCTGTGCAGCGTGTTGATCTGATGTAATAATATATAATATATATATATGATATAATGCTCTAATGACGGAGATATTATTATATCTGCACAGTTACACAGTCTGTGTTTTAGCTGTTTGTCCTCCCTGCATCCAGCAGCTGCAGCTTTAGTGCCCCTTTAATGTGAGCGCGCTCAGAGGAACCCTGGGCTGACCTATCGAGTTGATAACCAGCGTCATGTGACCGCTCAGCGTGATCTCCTGTGTCAGGTTAGTGAAGCAGAGCAGGAGAAGAGAGCCCGGGTCTGCTGAACTGGCTTCGTCGTGTCGGGCCCAGGAAGTTATTTTTTTCATCTTTTTGTTTACTGATCCAATATTTTGTCTTTTTTTATGTCTGACAAGCAAAATCTGAAATCTTTTCTGAAATTAAATGAACACAAATCAATATTTATGAGGTTCAGGTTTACTACACTTACAGCTGCTCTGAAGGCGTTTCCTTTAACCTGAAAGGTTCTGACACTCACAGTAGTTTGAACTGTATGTAAACATATGCTTCAAAAAGCTTCAGAGGCCCTCGGAGATCACCGTCCGTGGAGGTGAAAGCCCGCCGTCTGATGTGTATGTAGAATTGTGTTTGGATACTTTAAGAGTCTGTTGACAGGGAAACAGAGTCACTAAGAAACACCAGTGAAAACATGATCTCCATGGAGCTGAGAGTTTGTTCATGTCCAGCTGATGAGAACAAGTGCGAACCTGCCCTCACATCACACCTGCTGGGGCGTGTAGATCTCGGTGTGTGAGCACGACGGGGAAACAAGGTCTCACCTAAAGAATACATGTAGTGTGCACAGGCTGTTTACAGCTTCTTCTCTGGAAATGATGTTATGAGAGGCAAACAGAAGAGCAAGGTGGGTGACAGATAAGCAGAGAGACTCTGGATGGATCCATGAAGAGACTGCATCTTTACCTTTAGCGTGAACGAACAGAACCCAGCAGAAGTTGAAGACCTCGGTCACAGTGCAGGGGTGACGTCTGCAGAGGAACCACGAGGGACATTTAAAAAGCTCAAACACATCAGCTTGTGACGATGAATTATAATGAATGTATCTTTTATGTAGTGTTTATGACAACACAGTGAAACGTGTCAGATTCCAGCAGTGCACAGTGTGTGTAGCACTTTCTGCTGAAATCATGCATTAATCAGACATATTCAAATCTCTTCTTCACCTCTGTTTGCGGCTGCGGTGGACTCTCGTTGGCTCCTCTGACGGCGCCTTGAAGATGGCTTTGAAAATGGGAACGTACTTCTTAAAGATGACGGCCGACACGGTGAAGTTCCTCTCCAGCTTGTCGGTGCTCTGACGGAAGTCCTGCGGCAGGTTGGCCATGTCCTGCCACTTCTTCATCTTATTGAAGAACTCAATCAGGCTGCAGGGAGCAGAGGGACGAGGAGCGTTCTGAAACGTGCTGCAGGTGAAGCTTTCATACAATATTTATATAGAAACTACACCGCATATTAACGCTGAGGGACACGTGTAAAACAGAATTCTGACTGAATCATACATTTCTGAATCGTCTGAATTTTTACAATATTCTTCGGAAAATTTTAAAAAAGTCAAAAGTTAAAAAATTGATTCAATTCAGAATCCTGACTTTTTGTGTTTGTGTTAAAGTTTTATTTATTTCCTCTGCAAATTAAAACATGGTTTCCAAAAATGTAAAAACAAAACAGATTGTTCCTCATCTGTCATCGGCCAGATCAAAACATTATAGAACTCTGCTAATAAAGTCAGAAATCACATTATTATTATTATTACTATTTATTACTTTGATTTTTTTTAACCATAAACTTGCAGAAAAAAGCAAATATATCTTTAGAGTCAGAACTCTGAAGGTTTAAGACCTGGAAGCTACATACACATCTTATATACAGACTTTGACTGTGGTATAAATATTACATCCCTGTCAGACCTGCAGGTGAGTGCACAGGTGCATCATGGGCCTACCTCATCTCTGAGCAGCGCAGGATCCTGGTCAGAGAGACGTAGTTTCCCTCTGCGGTGCCTTTTCCCACCGTGGGCACCGAGGAGGACCTGCAGGCCACGTACAGAGAGCAGGCCAGCCAGTGCAACTCGCTGCCCTGCAGCCGGGGGCGGGGAGGAGGAGGAGGAGGAGGAGGAGGAGGAGGAGAGGAAAGCGGATGAAAAGAGTCAGTGTGTGAGGAGATTAAAGTGTAGAGGAGGAAGGAGGAGAAGAGTGTGAGACAGACAAGGTCACAAACACAGCACATACCCTGTGTGATTAGATTTGATTGTTGCTGCTGAATACAGATTAAGATAGCAACTAAGTAATATCGCCGTTATCAATACACCTTTCAATCCTTTTCTCCATTAACGCCATCACAGCCCATTTTACACCACGAGTCTCGTTTTGATCGAACAACAGTCAAAACTACGAAGATCACCCGACATGAACGAGTGACGGCTTGGTATTATTATGAATCAATTATTCTGCTATCAAAGGGGCTGATTAATGTTCAGGGGGTCAATAACTTTATCGATGAGTCGTAGGTTTTTAAAGTTAAAAACTTCCTGTTCAGTGATGTTTGAGTTTAATCTGCATGCTCTCACCTTCACCTTACACCATCTAAGTATTTCGATTCAAATGTACCTGAGAACCTTTGTTGTAATTATTCGTATACCCCTGTGCAACTACCTTGTAGTGTATTCTACATAATGCAAACTGATCATATTCTTAATGGATCATAATATATTTAAATTCTAAAGCTTGTCTCCATAAAACACACTTAATCAAGTACAAACACTGTGCTTAATCACAGCATTTGTTATGTTCCAGCTGTGTTCAGGTGATCTCAGGCTCAAGCGTCCCTATAAATAAACCTGTTTATTAAATAATCAGCGGTGGGCTGTGTTGGGTTACAGTACGCCATGTTGGAAATCCTCCCCTCTAGTGGCTTCCTGCTTATGCACACTGTATTATATGTATTATTATTGTTAATATTATTATTAGCAGCATTAGCATAACGTGATCACATTTACAGCCCGCTGACATGCAGCAGTGCTCATGTTTATGATAGCAGGAGGTGTTATTTAGCATCGCAGCCACCTGAAGGCTAACCATCATATTTAAAGCTCTGCACGCTTAGAAACAGAGGTTAATTGTGTTTTACTGGTTTAAACAATTAAATCCGGAAATTATTACTCCAGATCTGTTTCGATCATACCGACGTTATAAAGCGACAGAAAGTGGACTAAGAGGAATGAAACGTTAGCTTTATTAATAGTTTACCGTAAACGTTAGCTAGTAGCGTGTTAGCGGCAGACACAACAGCATCGAGACAAACACTCATGTGAAAGATGATTTTATATTTTTACCTCTAGAGTAAAGTTCCTGCTGATATTTTCGTAGGTCTTCCACGCCTCGCTGCTCGCCTCTTCGTCCATATTCAGACCTCGGCACAGATCCTCGAACCCGGCTCGAGCTTTCTGCAGAAAGTCCTCCTCTTCGCTCATTTTCTGGCTTTTTAAAGAAACTTAGCGGGTAAAAATTTAGTTTAGATAAAAGAGAATAAAGACAAAAATAAAAACAGGCGGTGTTAACGCAGCTGTTTGCCAAAATATTACCGTAACAGCGTTATTACCGTGCTGTGTACGGCTCGGTACAGTGTGGCCATTTAAATGTCTTTGGCTGACAGCAACTACGACGCGGACGTACGGAGGGCCGCGAGCGACAGTGAAAAGTCACTTTAGTTGCGTATTATACGTAGAGAATACCACAAACAGCGTAATGTACCCCAGCCCACTAAACTTGCGTAGCGCAGCATGAGTGGGTGGGGCAGCCGTCAATCAGAATACTACTACTTCCGGTTGTTTTCCTTCTCAGTGTCAGAGAAGGGACGGTAGTGTGTCCGGACGGCCGTCTGGAAAAGCTTTAAAACGTGTTTAAATTTATTGTTTGTTTTATTTACAAACTACAAACATTAACATGTCGTTTGTTAAGCTTCATTTACGTGTTCTAATCCGACATCAGCCTTTGGCTCTGAAATAACACAGATCAGCGTCGAAAAGCAAACTGGAAGCAAACGTTCGCTGTGATCCGACTCACTAAACCAGAGCTGTCTCTTCTGTAACAGTTAGTCACTGTAAAAACACTTGTTTACAAGTACAATCACTGCATTCATGATTTTACTGTAGTAGAGACAGTCCTGTACTTAAAGTGGCAATAGTCATTATTACAGATACTCTATTACAAGTCAAATTCAAATGTTCAGTTTCACTTGAGTCAAAGTACATAAGTATTTTCATCAAAGTAAAGTAATAACTGTTTATCATAGTACAAAGCTACGCCTCAGGTGTGTACTGAGTATTCTGTGCAATCATCCAACCAAAGTCACACCTGTAAAAGTTTGAGCTTTTACGGACTCTGGAGCTGCGGTCAAATGTTTGCCTCATTTCAAACGTAGTTTGATATTCATCAGTTCACAGAGCTCTGAAGTCCTGAGAGGTGATTCCTTTTCAACTGCTGTGCAAAATGTGTCAAAAACTAATGTTGTTGAATATTACTGGTAATTAAACTGAGCAGCACTTTAATGTAGCTGGATGATGTGGAGCTGATTTAAACTGTCCTATAACCTGTTAGCTGGTTCAACGTTTCAGAGCACCGGTACAGGTGTTTATGTGATCAGTAGTGCAGTATACTCCTCAGTACTGCAGTATACTCCTCAGTACTGCAGTACAGTGAGCAGGTTGTAGGTGATTGTGTCCCTGATGACCTCGGCGGTGCAGTATGTGTCCCCCTCGTGCGGCTCGCTGTCCGGCTGTCTCAGACTGGCAGCACACGGGTTCGTGTCAGCGTTCCACTCGGGGAGGAAGCTGTCACCCAGATGTTCACACATGTTGTGCAGGACGCAGCACGCAGCCACCACACGCGGCATCATGGACACATCAATGTCACTTTTCTTCAGCAGACACCTCCAGCGACCTTTCAGGCGGGTGAAGGCGGTGTCGACCACAGAGCGGGCAGAGGTGAGGGTGTAGGTGAAGCGACGCTGCTCAGGAGAGAGCTGGTGGTGCTGGCTGTATCCTTTCATCAGCCACGGCTTCAGAGGGAACGACTCGTCCCCGATGAGGTGGACCGGGATCTCCACGCCGTCTAAAAGGACCGATTTCTGAAAGAGAGGCGGCAGCTTTAATCACACATTTATATCTGGTTATTTACATCAACCGTCCTCTGACTGATGCTGCATCCAACATGCCTGCAGACAGAGTGGGAGGCTGGAGGGGACCTTAAAGCCCTCACTGCACTCTCACCTCTCGGGGGAACAGGTACCCATCAGCCCGGTCCTCTGCTTTCAGGTACAGGTCTGAGCTGGACAGAACTGAGGCGCTGTTGGTGCTGCCGGGCCAGCCGGCATACACATCAGTGAAACTGGGCAGGAGAAAATATACATGTTAGAGACCTTATTTAAAACCCACAATAAGACAGGAGGCAGTCCACTCTGGTCATGTCCAGTCACTCCAGTCCAGATCTCACCAGACGTCGTGGTCCACCACGGCCTGCAGGATCACAGAGTGCCAGCCCCTCTTGTTGAGGTAGTGGTCCGGGTTGTCCCTCGGGGCAGCGATGGGGATGTGGGTCCCGCCGATGGCTCCGGCGCACTGCGGGTAGCAGCGGTCCTTGAAGGCCCGGATGGTGTCGTCCAGCCTCGGTCCTGTGGGGAGCGACACGTAGTGCTGGTACATCCGGTCCAGTATGGCGGCGGTGACTTGACGGACTATGATGCACACGGTGGCGATTCCCACCCCAAACAAGGTGGCGATGGAGCGGTACTCCCCGGAGCGGGCGAACCACCACAGGGCGATGGCCAGCCGGCGGCGTGGCTCGATGGGCGCGCGGTAGTTCGTCCTGCGCCGTTTGATGGCGGGTCCGATCTGTTCAAGCAGGAAGTCGAACGTCGCTCTGGAGATTCGGAACTGCGCCTTCCACTCCTCGTCATCGAACTGCTCCGCCACAGACCAGAGGTTCTGCCCGGGGCTCCGGCTCCGGACCCAGATGTGTCTGTTGGTGGTCGCGGTGAGGCTCAGGATCCCGGCCAGGGAGGACAGCAGGAACGCCCTCCTCCTCCGCATGTACTGCCGCCTCCGCCGGTCCCTCTCCATCATCTCCCGGACCCTCCTTCTCCTCAGCAGGGCCGTCTGAAGCCGGTACAGCTCGGTCATCTGAGCCCCAAGGTCCGGCGGAACATTCAGGCTCAACATGGAGCTCAGCAGAGCCGCTGTGAGAGAGGACCTCTCCGCCATGTTCGGCTCCATTTTGAACTGGCGGTAAACAAGCGGAAAGTCGCATATTTATGACGTAGTAGACCAGCTGATGACGACATTGATACTTCCTTCTAAATACACAAATAATGAATTAATGTCCGAGCTGTCAACACTTCCATCAGTCCGTGAGTCAGCCTGGTCAGTGAACAGGAAGAGATCTGTATCTGTATCTCTCCCTTCACTGTTTCTACAGGTGATGTCGAAGGCTGCTGGGCTCTGAGGTCCACATGAAGAAAACCGTTCAATCTGGACCTGAATGAAAAGATGATTTGACAAATGAAAGAGTTGACAAAGACACATTTTTAAAGGAAAGATGCTGAAGCGTCACCGGTCATTGCCTCTGACGTGAATAATGAGATCATGTAACACTCAGTTTTAACTGTGACAGACATGTTTGTTTGTTTGTTTGTTTGTTTTTTACAAGTTTCTGATATTTAATAGGTGTAACAATCTTTCATTAGAGAAATATTTCAAACAAAAAAAAGGAGAAAATACGTTTGTTGCAGACACGTATGAAGAAAATGACTTAAAAACTATGATGACATGAAACTTAATGATCAGACTGTCTTTTTCTATTCATGTTCTTTAACTTTTGTGTCTTCAGAATAACTCTCAGTGTTTGCAGTGAAAGTGACAGAAACACAGGTAGAGTCCTGCAGGTGAGCGGCTCTGAGTCCTGCCGCGTCCAGGTTGAAGGATCCAGCTCCTCCACCACACAGGGAGGTGTTGACAGCTCTGATCCAGGCCGGCCTGCAGGAGGCTCAGTCTGACATCCAGCTCCTGAACACACCAAACCGCTCTGAGGTCTGAGCCGCTGGAGCTCCCAGCATGCATCTGCCTTACTCAGGTGGAGCATGAGGCCGGGCCAGCTGCTGTGGGGAGGCTCGGCCTGCAGGGGGCCCTCTTCCTCCAGGCTGCTGCAGCTCAGAACCCCTGAGACCCCAAACTAAAGCTGTCCACGAACAAACAAAGAGCCTGCAGGAGGACTGAAACTCCAGACAGGAAGCAGCGTTAATATTTAAATCATGAGAATATTAAAGTTTTAAATCGTATTGGCTCAGTCAAGTTTATTACAAAGTTATCATTTTAATTTACATTTGAAACTTAAAGTGAGGGCAGCATGAAAAACAACGGGAACTAATTAAAGAGCAATTCTGTGTTTTTTGACCTGGGCCCTATTGTGACTTCTTTTGGGTCTTAATAACAAATACGTTTCCACAAAGTGTCTGAAGGTCTCCGGCAGAGAGACTGAGAGCCCTTCTTCAGCCTGCAGCAGTGGCACAGGCTGTTAGCGCTCACATCGCTCTCTTTAGAGACACCAGACTCCATTGGTGAAAGCAGTCATTTAACCTCACAGAACAGGAGCTGCTGCACGCATCTGCAAACATCAGTTATCAAAAGAAAAGTTCAGATTTTCCGTTCAGAAAATAAAATATGTCAAAATATGGCACAGCAGAATAACCCTTTAAACAAACCAACGCACTTTAGAGTCGTGTTCAGTCAGAGGTTTATACTCTGTCTGCTGGTTGTTTAGCGGTGGTTAGAGGTGGCTATGCTAACAGGATGTCACAGAGTAAAGCACATGGAGCATCTTCCTGCTGTGTGATATTCAACATTAAGGGTCACTGCAGGTATGACTGCAAGCAAATGGCACCATCTGTCTCACAGCTTCAGCCAAAGCTCAGCGGCTGCAGGAGGAGGAGGCTCACAGCGCCTTCATTCACACCTCCGGCCTGACGAGCCGCACGCTTTCATATCAGAGGAGATTCTACATTTAGTTTCCACACGACAGGAGAGCAGCTGAACGTACTAAACTCATCTCATGTTGTACAGTACACCTGGTTCTGTTTTACACCACATATGAACCACAGATCAAAGATTAGAGTTCTGATTTTTAAATTAAATAAAATGAATTATTTATTTGTTCACTCTTTAATCACCATCACACCTTTAATAAGCGAGCTGTCGCTGCTCTGTGTCTGATGTTGTTCTGCATTCTTATTAAATTCATAACTTTTATTACAACCTGTAAACAGTGACTAATGATCCCAAAGTGTCGAGAGCAACTAAAACGTCTTCTGTGTAACACGAGCAGCGTCACATGATAACTCTGTCATCGGTTAGACAGTAGGGGGCGCTCTCACCAAACAGACTGAGCTGCAGCTGCATCATTGATGAGCTCATAACAACAGAAAGCAATGATTCTAAATGTGTGTACAGAACATCTATATTCATTCATTTGAATGATGAACTCTTCCCTATCTTGACTGTATGGTAATGTTGATATTATATTTACTGCAGCACATGTGATCGTCAGCTTCACCCACTGATAATAATGTGAGAGCGTGTTAGAGCTCGTCTGTATCAGCACTAAAAATGACCAAAAACAAACAGGAGTTTGGTAGGGACCAGCAGCGTCTCCATCACATGTTCATCAGTGTTTGAATCATTCAAGTACGTCTTAAACAGATGACAGGAGAGAAACGTTTTTATTATGATGATAGCAAAGAAATAATGATCTGATTCCACAAAGCGTTCACCCTTCACCACACACCTTACACCTGCATGAACATGCAGTCTGTGCTTAAAGAAGACACAGGTGTAACAGAGCTCAGAGAGAGCAGGACGAGAGAGGAGATAACACAGAGTCATTTAGTGATGAAGCATGTTAATAAAACATCATGTTACAGTCTGTTACAGCCTCATTACAAACAAAGGGTTTCATACAGGTGTGCAGCTAGCTGGAAATAACACACGCACACACACACACACACACACACGCACACACACACACACATACACACACACACACCAACACACACGCGCATAAAAACAGTCTAACATTCTGAAGCAAAAAGTATTTTCCGTCTTTGGAAACAGGTGAGAGAGATTCTGTGTCAGCAGACGGCATGAAGCTTCATCAGATGTTTTTATAATAACAACAATAATAATATGAATAATAAAATTATTAATAAGAACAATAATAATAATAATAATAATAAAACAAAACAACAACAATTATTATAATAATAATAAAACAATAATAATAATAATCTGATGAAGCATCATTCAGTCTGCTTCAACCTTTCATCATGAAATACATGTTATCATAATTATTATCATAATTATTATTATGATGATTATTACTATTAATGTTGTTATTATTATTATTATGATCAATATTATCATTATCATTTTTATTATTATTATGGTTATTGTTATTATTTTATTATGATGATGATGATGATGATTATTATTATTGTTATTATTATTATTATCATTATCATTATTGTTATTGTTATTCTGAAAAAGCAGCAGGAGGTGATGAAGTGATATTTTATCGTTGATGTTAAACTTCATGAGCACAGGGTCAGGCGGAGTGACGAGCTCAGACTGGTTCGGTCCCAGTCTGTGCAGTGGGGGGGTCACTGGGGGGCTGCTGGTGTATTTTGAGGGACAGAGCCGCAGGGAGCATCTGCTGCTCCACCTGTGAGCCCAGCTGCTGGAGACGGAGCTGATGGAGGAGGCTGATACGGAGGCAGGCGGGGGGCAGTGGGCAGGAGGGTTGAGTGACATCACTACCAGACGTCTGTGGTCCTGGGGGGTCGACGGCCCGCAGCTCGCCAACATGCTGCATGTTGTCTGACAGCATTTAGCTCTGTGTTAACACGCGGCTGGAAGCAGGACGCTCGGGGGGGATAACTCACCTCATCTGTTAAGTCACCCTTTCATGTCGCGACTTTATTAAAATAAAACTTCCGTCAGTCTCTGACACTAGAATACTGTGTGAGCTGACACACCTCTCTGCCGTGTCTGCAGGTAAAGGATTCAGTGATTCAGTAACAGTTTGTAGGAGCGAGTCATTTCAGATGGAGTTACGTTAAAACTCAAATATGTGGCCCTGACTCTGTAACAGTTCTTGTTGTGAACACCAGGAGGCACTGTCACTGAAAGTGAAGATAGTTTGCAGCTCTCCCTGTGTTTCAGAGGAGTGCTGGGAGGTTACAGTTCTACCTGAGTATACCTGTCTGGACCTCTAATTGTACCTGTACCGGGCTTTTTGCATCAGTGCTGTGACACACAGACTGAGTGAGTACCTCTGGTTAAAGTTGTAATGCTTCCACTAACATATCAGACAGGTAGGTAACTTCTAAAACCCTGAGAAAAGCTAACTTAAAGAAGTAACAGAATTGTTTGTGAAGGCCTTGCTACAGGAACATGCTACACTGTTTAGCTAGGAAACAGCTAAACTAACAGTCAAGTGAATAAGACTGACAGATGAGACTGGTTTCATAAAGCAGTGATAGAAAGTCACTCCAGTGCTTTACTCTTTGTGAGTTTGGTGTTTTAAATGGTTAGCTTAGATGAAACACAATATGTGTGTACAACACAGTTAGATGAACAAACTAACAGGTTGAGTTAGAGGTAGAGCAGCTCCTCCTGTGTCCTGAGAGCTTAAATCAGTGTTTTTCTGAATGGAGTCTGGTGTGTGTGTGCAGACAGCGATGTAACGTCTGTGTGTGGTTAAAACAATCATCTTCCTCTGTAACAAAAAGGTCTATCTCTGTAGGGATCCTTTCTGTCATGTTGTCACACACTTAGAATAACAACCTGAGCCTGTCAGTGGAAACAACAAGAACTTTTAGTGGACGACCTTTGACCCATCAAGGATTATGTTGCAGCCATTACAGCCTGTTTCACTGCTGCAGGATGAACACATCTACTGGAGACACTCACACACTTTGTTCCTGTGAGTCGTTTTGACCTAAAATACGTAAATAAGCACCATGTTATCAAATACCAGAACGTTCCTTTAGGTACAATATATGTCAAAATCGTCATTTTAACAAATAATCTGTTTCTTTATGTGTCCTAAAGTTATGATTGTTGTTCACGTCTGAGGCTGCAGTGAGATTATTTCAACCTGTTTTAACATCAACTGGCTCCATGTTTTTCTTCAAATGCAGTGATTTTAGTTTGTGTTGCCAATATGTTGAAAAAAGCTGGATGGACTGTAATTCACTCCTTAACACACATTATGTTCATGATATATAATGTGAATGACCCCCCCCCCGGCCCTGACACTGAATGCTGCTCATGTTAACACAAAGCTTACAAAGGTTCTGTTATAATGAAAGCTCAGGGTGATGTCTGCACTCGGTTTCTGTCCGACCGTCACGCAGTTTAGAGAAGAAGAGCCTGCCTGTTGATTTGTTACCTGTGAGTCACTTCTCCTTTAAGAAGTTTTCAGATTAAAAATCAGTTTAATCCCACAAAGAATAAAAGTGAATATTAGTTTTAATATTTTATATGACTGGATGATGAACTATTGCTTTATGTCTCATCTCTTCTCAGCAGTAAATCACAATTAGTAATGATCTAATCAATATGAAGACGACATGGAGCTGGATGGACTCAAACACTTTCTGTGATTTCAGAAAGCAGCTTTTAAATGTACACACACACACACACACACACACACACACACACACAGAGGAAGTGATACAGCCTGTAATCCACTGTGACTGTTCCTACTTTAATCTGATGTTTGATCAGGGCTGGATTAGCTAACGGCTAATGCTAACACATGTCCTGGCTCATGTAAGACTCTAACTCCTTCTTCAGTGTGTCTCTCAGTGTGAAATGAGACTCTTTAATAAAAGGAGTCCAAGTAAAATATGTTGTGCTAACATGCTACCATGCTAACACCAACGTACAGGTCATAAACAGAGTCTGTACTGTCAGCCAGTCGTACTGGTGTTCCCTCGTCAGCGGACCTGTTGGTGTGTTTGTGTTGGAACACAAACTAACTAACCAGCTCTCCTGTGTCCTGACAGCTAAAATCACAGTTTTTATCAATGGGGTCTGGTGTGTCTGCAGAGATCCTTTGTGTGATGCTGTCACACACGTTGTCACATCTCCAGGGACAAATGTGAGCTGGTCAGATGAATATTAATAAAACTATCTTTTAATGGTACTTCATGTGTGCAGAAACGCACTACAAAGATTACATCCCATCAACATAGAAAACGTCTAAAATGTAACATTTGTGTGTCAGAATCAGAGTCAGGGGCCCCCGGGGGCCCGGCGTCTGCGTCTCACAGACAGGAAGTGACCTACGCGCTGGTCGTGCCTTTCTTCAGCTCGTGGCTCCGCAGTCTGCAGTCTCTGCTCGCGGCCTCGGCCCTCTGCAGCATCGCCTGCTGTCCGTTTAAATGAGAGCCGGGGCCGCCGTGCAGGGCCCCCAGGGGCCCGTAGCCGGAGTATCCGGTGAGGAAGGGGGAGGTGTAGTAGAGATGTCGGGGCAGGGCGGGGCTGTGGGGGAATGGGGTCCGGGCTGTGGCCCCCCCGCTTTGTGAGGAGTCTGTACTTCCTTGACTTTTATCGGACGACGTGGCGATCTCAGCCAGGGACCACAGTTTGGGTTTGGGGGCCGCGTTTGGCCCCGGGATGGAGCTGCAGGAGTGTTCTTTAGTGGAAGGGGTCGGCGTGCGCTCTGGCTCTGTCCCTCTGAGCGTCCCCAGGGGTGCAGTCTGTATGTGGGGGGGCCCTGTGGAGGCGGGGCCTGGGAGGGGGGGCCTCCTGTCCCCCGTGTCCTTAAAGTGTTCAGTGAAGCCTCGCTCTGTGTCGCTGCTGCTGTCGTCTCTGAACACCAACACGCACGAGGCCGACACCGAGGGGGGGGCATGGAGAGCTGAGGGGAGCAGGACAGGAAGCGGTCAGCAGGGGGGAGAGACCAGAGACACACACACACACACACACACACACACTTCACACACGCTTCATGATCAGTAATGATCAAGGTAATCAATGATCCGATTCTTTAAGGGACTCCTTCATAAGAACAAAGTTCAACGCTTCCTGTTACACCTGTCTCACAGCGTGCTCTGTGTGCATCACAGACAGCTTGCAGGAAGGAGACGTCCCCGCTGCAGCCATGGTAACCGTCACATCCTGTCACCTGTGACAGAGAACATGCAGGACTCACCCTGTCACACCTGAACCACACCTGACGCTCCATCTTCCCCTGAGCGCCACTGATTTGTTGCTCTTAAGGAACGTTTAAAAGAGACCAAAGAGTCTGAGGAGGAACACGAGCAGCATTATTGATTGATCGATTATTGATTGATCGATTAATGATTGATCGATTAAAGAGCTGATGTATTAAAGGGCTGATCGATTAATGATTGATCGATTAATGATTGATCGATTAAAGAGCTGATGTATTAAAGGGCTGATCGATTAATGATTGATCGATTAAAGAGACAGTCACTCCTCCTCCTCTCACTCACCGGCCTCGCTCTTGCTCTCCGGCTCGTTGTTGTTCTTCATCGGCTCGTCGTCGTCGTCGTTCCGCTCCAGGTCGATGTTGTCCTCCTCCTCCTCGTCCTCGCTGCGGTTCCTCGGGGTCCAGGTCATCTTGTTCTCCTTCTTCAGCCGGCGGCGGGCGTTGGCGAACCAGGTGGACACCTGCGTCAGAGTCATCTTGGTGATGATGGCGAGCATGATCTTCTCGCCCTTGGTGGGGTATGGGTTCTTCCGGTGCTCGCTGAGCCAGGCCTTCAGCGTTGCCGTGGCGTCCCGTGTGGCGTTCTTCCTGTAGGCGGGGTCTCCGTACGGGTACGGCCCCAGGGCCCCGAACGGGTGGAAGTCCAGGGAGCCGGAGATCCCCGAGGACGGGTCGTAGGCAGGACTCTGTGACAGGAAGAAACAATCAATTAATATACACATTTTTTCTTTAAACATGAAATATTTCAATTATTTATTTCTCCCTAAATGTAGTTTTAACCTTTGACCTCTAATGTTTTCAAGGTTTTATAGGATTTTCTGTGCATGCACATCTTCACACACACCTCAGCATGATTTCTGTGCAGCTTTGACGTGTGTGTGTGAAGCTGCTTTCTTGGCAGCGCTCCTCAGGAGCAGATTCTTAATCTTAACGCGGTTAAATAAAGATTTAATTAAAACTCACAAACACACAAACAACATTTAATTTGCAGAGTTTAAAACGAGCACGATTACGTCACAAACAGCCTCCTTTAATTATTATTACCATGATTAGATTGAATTCATCCGACAGATCAAATTGAATCTTTCAATATATTTGACATGTATTTTTTATTTGATGTGGTCGCTGTGATTTAACCGACACAGAGCATCAAGGTGTGACACACAGTTCTTTACCTGATTATTATTATATTAGACATTAAAGGATCATGTTCAGTTTCCATTAAACACGTTGCGGGATTTTTAATCATTTCAGGTCATTTTTAATAAATTGTTAATAAAGAAAAATACAACAAAGTTAAAATCTTAAAAATATTCAAATTAATGAGAAACAAAAACTCATTTTAAAAAAGACCGAAACAATAATTAAAATCAGATTTATTTCGCGCAGATTTTAACTTCTTAAATTAAAGAGAATTTCTGTGAAACTACGAAGCTGCTCGTTTATTTAAATAAAACAGCTTGTTTCCAAACGCAGCTTCTGGATCTGCGATTTTACGCACTGAGCGTCTTTACGCACCAGAAGTGACACTTTGGTTTTTATCTTTTATTTAGAAACAGAACTTAGAGCAGCCCGGTGCACTGACTCGGTTCGAATAGCAGCAGACACTCACCATGAAGGAGTTGAGGGTGGCGGCGGCCCGGGGCTCCCCGCAGTACGGGAGGTGGGAGTTGAACCCGGGTGAAGTCGCTGATCCCGAGTACGGAGCGAAGGCTGAGCCCGAAGAGGAGCGACCCAGCTCCTCCGTCCGCGGGCCTAAGATGACCCCCGAGCTGAAGGACGGGCACGAGTGCAGGGCCAGAGACACGGACGGCTGGAAGAGGAAACCCTGAGGATAAGCCATGACAGCGCGCGCGGAGCCGGACTATTACGCGCGGGCGAACTCACATCGGAGAGCGAAAACGCGCGTCTCCCCGGGACAGCAGCAAGAAGCGAGGAAGAAAAAGAAGAAAAGAAGAGGAGGGGAGAGGAGGTTTAAACTCGGAGGAGCATCCAGGAGCATCGCAGGTGGAGGCTGAGTTCAGTTTGTGTGTTTCTGCTGCAAGTTTTCACTTCCGCTGCTGCTCAGAGAGAGAGAGCGAGAGAGAGAGCGAGAGGGAGAGCAAGAGAGAGAGCGAGAGAGGCAGACGGGTCTGTAGGACTGTAATATAAACACACATACTATAAAATCTCATGAGTTGCAGAACATTGAATTACTCAGGTGCAGAAGAAGTGGCCGACCTGGAAGGACAGGAGCTGGATGGTTGTAACTCCTGAAAGCTCCTGTGAGGAGTTTTTCTCTGGTTGTGAAACTGATGGCTCTATATGACAAGCAAACCAGACCATCAGCGTGAGAGTGTGTGATTATTTCTCTGTAGTTATTTTTAATGCCTGAAACTGCTGGGGGGGGGGGGTCAGACGGAGCGATTACCTGCACCCTGCCTCTGTTTACATTTTACAGGGCTAACATGTAAAGTGAGTGAAACATACGACTGTTACAGAAAGCAGGATGACATTTGATGTTAAAAAACACCACTTCAGTATGAACAGGACAAAATGAGCAAAGAGATCAGAGGCGCCAACATCAACACAAACCCAAAGTTCCTCACAGCAGCTTTAAAAACAGGACGCAGCCAGAACAACTGGGACAGTGTGACCACAATCAGGCGGGGCCCTTGATTCATGGGAGGACATTCATTTGGTTTGTTAGCTAACATTATTTGCGCACTCACACAAAAACTGCTAATGTAGAAAAATACTGTCATGAATGGAAACATCAGCTAATTGATCCAGGCTCCAGGGCTGATCAGGCTGCTCCTGTAGCTAGCTGTTTTCTGTTATCAGCTAATGTTGCAAAGCAAATCAGATAAGATAATCCTTTATTGATCCCCAGGGGGGGAAGTTGGATCCATGCAGTGTAGCTAAGTTAAAGTTTGTTGATTTAACTTAGCTAGCTTGCTCGCTAACATTGTCACTAGCAAAATAAGAGTGGATATGCTTGCTAACGTAATCCACTTGCTAACACATTAAGACAAACTGTGTTGGTTTTAGCTGATAATATGAAGCTAATGCTACAAAGTAAAGGTGAATAACTAACATGATGCTGACCACAACAGGAAGCAGTTAATCTAATGGACACCTGTGTCACTATATATATTATATACAACATGCTACATGCTACATGTTATATACTGCATACTGTGTTCGGCGGTAGTCTGTAGTATGGAGGAGCTTTTCAAATTAATTTAGCAGTATGCTACACGTAAACAAAAACCACCACTTCTTTAGCTATAGCGCCCCCTTCTGCTGGAATGCTGCTGCTGTCCGTCATTTCAACTGCTGCTGTGACGTTCCAGCACTTTGCATTGTGGGATACAGCAGGCGAGGTAGACTGGTCCGATGCATACTGGAGATTTCAGAATCAGTACGACATCCGGGCATTTTTGGCACACTGCACATTTAGCTTTTGTTTGCATGCTACAGACTACATGTAGGCCACATCAGGACGTGCTGCTCGTGAAGTACCGCATTTAGAAAACAGCAGGCAGAGATAATTCTACCATCAACCATCACAGAAGAAGAAGGGGCCATTAAAGAGCTTTTAAAGGAAGAGGCTTTTTTAACCAGAAGCAGGCATTACATCGCTCTTTTCAACGCCACCAAACTCCATTAATAAAAACAGTAATTTTACCTTGCTGAACACTGAAGTTGCTGGTCTACTTCTGCATTGATCAGTTAGTTAATTATTGTTTTTTGTGTCATTTTTGTGTTTCTAATGGTTAGTTAAGATGTGCAACACAAAGTAACACAAAAAACTTGAACCAGTCGATGCAGCATTAAAGCAGCAGCTCCTGTGTCCTGTGAGCTTAAATCAGGGTTTTTCTGAATGGAGTCTGGTGTGTGTGCAGAGAGCGATGTAACGTCTGTGTGTGGTTAAAACAATCATCTTCCTCTGTAACAAAAAGGTCTATCTCTGTAGGGATCCTTTCTGTCATGTTGTCAGACACTTAGAATAACAATCTGAACCTGAGTCAGTGGAAACAACAAGAACTTTTAGTGGACGACCTTTGACCCATCAAGGATTATGTTGCAGACATTACAGCCTGTTTCACTGCTGCAGGATGAACACATCTACTGGAGACACTCACACTCTGTTTGTGTCTTTGAGTCATTTAGACCCAAAATATGTAAAAAGTAAAAAAAGAATAGAGCCCAGGTTTAAAAAAGACTAAAAATAGCCTTTAAGCTACAAACTTAAGAAGAAGAAGAAGAAGAAGAAGAACCTCTGTGTGACTCTGAAAGTAAAATTGTTTTAAATTCTGCTTTTCTCTCACAAACTCGTCTTCAAACAGCTGCAGAATATGGTGTGTGTGTGTGTGTGTGTGTGTGTGCATGCTGTCGGGTGAGGTCAGCGTGTTTAAGCTCAGCTCTCACAGCCACAGTCTAATCTCGTTTGTGGCTCCTATAATTAGGCGATCAGGGCGACTGCAGAGGACTTTCCTCTCAGCAGGAGGACAGAGAAAGTGAGCGTCCCTCTAAGCTGAAGGTCGTGTTTCCAGCTCTGTTTATGATGTTTTCACGATGCGGCCTCTCCTGTGGATGGACACACAGTCAGGTGGTTCTGCAGGTGGACGCTCTGCTGCAGGGATCTCCAGATATCCAGGTAAGAGCAGCCGGCCGGCCTTCATGCTGCTGGCAGGAGCGGCGTTTATTAATTGATCCTAATGAAGAAACTCTCCAGCAGCTGTGTGTGTGTGTGTGTGTGTGTGTGTGTGTGTGTGTGTGTGTGTGTGTGTGTGTTTGTGTGTGTGTGTGTGTGTGTGTGTGTTTGTGTGTGTGGTTGTGTGTGTGTGTGTGTGTGTGTGTGTGGTTGTGTGTGTGTGTGTGTGTGTGTGTGTGTGTGTGTGTGTGTGTGTGTGTGTGTGGTTGTGTGTTTGTGTGTGTGGTTGTGTGTGTGTGTGTGTGTGTGTGTTTGTGTTTGTGTGTGTGTGTGTGTGTGGTTGTGTGTGTGTGTTTGTGTGGTTGTGTGTGTGTGTTTGTGTGTGTGTGTGTGTGTGTGTGTGTGTGTGTGTTTGTGTGTGTGTGGTTGTGTGTGTGTGTGTGTGTGTGTTTGTGTGTGTGTGTGTGTGTGTGTGTGTGTGTGTTTGTGTGTGTGTGGTTGTGTTTGTGTGTGTGTGTGTGTGTGTGTGTGTGTGTGTTTGTGTGTGTGTGTGTGTGTGTGTTTGTGTGTGTGTGTGTGTGTGTGGTTGTGTGTGTGTGTTTGTGTGGTTGTGTGTGTGTGTTTGTGTGTGTGTGTTTGTGTGTGTGTGTGTGTGTGTGTGTGTGTGTGTTTGTGTGTGTGTGGTTGTGTGTGTGTGTGTGTGTGTTTGTGTGTGTGTGTGTGTGTGTGTGTGTGTTTGTGTGTGTGTGGTTGTGTTTGTGTGTGTGTGTGTGTGTGTGTGTGTTTGTGCGTGTGTGTGTGTGTGTGTGTTTGTGTGTGTGTGTGTGTGATGTTGTGTGTGTTTGTGCGTGTGTGTGTGTGTGTGTGTTTGTGTGTGTGTGTGTGTGTGTGGTTGTGTGTGTGTGTGTGTGTGTTTGTGTGTGTTTGTGTGTGTGTGGTTGTGTGTGTGTGTGTGTGTTTGTGTGTGTGTGTGTGTGTGTGTGTGTGTGTGTGTGTGTGTTTGTGTGTGTGTGGTTGTGTTTGTGTGTGTGTGTGTGTGTTTGTGTGTGTGTGTGTGTGTGTGTGTGTGTGTGTGTGTGTGTGTGTGTGTGTTTGTGTGTGTGTGTGTTTGTGTGTGTGTTGTTGTGTGTGTGTGTGTGTGTGTGTTTGTGTGTGTGTGGTTGTGTGTGTGTGTGTTTGTGTGTGTGTGTGTGTGTGTGTGTGTGTGTGTGTGTGTTTGTGTGTGTGTGGTTGTGTTTGTGTGTGTGTGTGTGTGTGTGTTTGTGCGTGTGTGTGTGTGTGTGTTTGTGTGTGTGTGTGTGTGTGTGTGTGTGTGTGTGTGTGTGTGTGTGTCGAGCGGGAGCAGTGTCTCGATGATTTATCTGTTGATTATTTGCACTTTACGGTGAAACTTAAAATAAATGGATATTTAATGGATCTCGTCGCTCCTGTTTTTTGTCTCTTTGGTGACTAGTCATGCGCTCTGTTTTAAAACTACATTTCCCAAGATGCTCTGGGGGTATGAAACAGGAAGTGTAATGCTGCTGAAGCGTATCTGTGACAGGGTTAGGGTTAGATAATGATAGTCGTGTTTGTGAGCTCAGGTTTGAGTGAGTCTGCTGTGATTTCTAACTGTTTGATCTCTGATGGACACACTTTGATTGGATGTCACTCAGACCACGGCTCCAGGTAACTGTGGCCAGGTGTGAAGCACTCAGTGTTTGAGTGTGTTTCAGTGAGTCTGTTTTAATATTCTGGACTGTTTAATGGAAACCTGGTTCTGATCGCAGCATCCAGAAGGAAACTGGGTTTGTCACTTCGGCCAGAACACACGTTGGGTCCGTTCGCCCCTCAGTGTTGATTTAACTTCAGGCACTTCAAAGATCAATGACCAATTAATAGATGATCAATATTTAGCAATTCGTTTTGTTTAGATCAACTCATCAGTTTGACGGTTTCTGAGCAGAGAGGCCTTCATGTGTTTGAATGATACCGCGGCGGGGGGGGCGGGGTCTATTCATCACTGCGCGGCCCACCCTCTCAGAGGAGCCTGACGTGTGAAGTGTTCTGACACACGTTCAGATGATGGTCCAGTTAAATCACACATTAACGACAGTCTGTCTGCTGTGTGCTCTCGTCTTCCTCCTGGAAAAACATCATTAGCACCTCCTCCTGAGCCGTTCAGTGGATGGCTCCTTGGTCTGCGTTGTTCTCTGTAACCCGTGATGCTTAGCGAGCATTGATTCTGCTTAATGAAGCCGAGTAACGTGAAGGAGGGTCTTTGAACGCATCATGAGCCTGACTGCACTTCAGATGGGAGGAGTGCCATCACTGAAGCGCTCCAACGCTCCTCCTGTCCTCCTCCTCCTCCTGATGATGCTCCTCCCCGTATTGAACACACAGCAGGAGGAGGAAACGGCTCTGAGGAGCTCAGAGGACTCTTTGATCATGGCCGCTCAGACCTGCCCAGGAAACGACACCACGCTGCAGGTCATCACATCAGAAGGTGTGCTCTCTGTGTGCACGTGCACGGTGCTCCTCCTATTCTCCACGGCCCGCCTCCTCCTCCTCGGGGTTCACATGAAAGAAGAGGAGCTCCTACATGAGCTGAGCCGCGGGGCAGACGTCCACAGGTCACCTCCGCACTGTGTGTTTAATTAATTAGAAAACACTCTTTTAATAGATATTATCCAGAAACACTCGCTGTTATCTGAGCGCACACATAATTAGCACCCAGGGGACGGCTGTATGAGGAGCTGCAGACGCATCACACATACCATAATAATACATAATATTACAGTGAGTCTGTACATCAGCACAGTCAGGTTACTGAACGTAATCTGAAGTCCACTGAATGCAAAGAGGACATGAGGGGTTCAAACATGTTCACAGACTGTCTGAGGAGAGCTGCTTTGTACTGCAGCTTAAAGTGACCTCATGTTGAGATGAAAACATCACTGTGTGGATGGAAGTGTTAAACATAAAGACTGTTTGGTGTTTGTCCTTCCAGAGCTGAGCACACACTGACAGACTCAGGGACCATGGAGGCACATCTACAGGAGTCTCATCCCAACGAGGAGCTTCAGAGCTCCAGAAGTGAGGAGATACGAGGTGTGAAGGATTCACTGCAGTGCCTGAGCCCGGACACAGGAGCGCTCCAGGGTGCAGCAGAGCATCACAAACTGGATCCAGATCCCCTTCGGGAGCATCTGGAGGAGCAGGAAGTCGAACTGAGGCCAGCAGGAGATGATTGTGAGTCTGAGCTTTCACAAGTAAACCATCAGCAGTCGATCAGCGTGACACATCGGGATCGGGATCAGGACAGAGGTGATTAGGATCTGTACATTTCTGAGAGAACTGTTGTTTTAATTCCAGTGTTCATGTGTTTACGTGTTCACGTGTTCACGTGTTCACGTGTTCATGTGTTCACGTGTTCACATGTTCACGCGTTCTTGTGTTTACTTGTTCACGCGTTCACGTGTTCTTGTATTTTTGGCCTCAGACTTCAAACCAACTCAAACTTTATCAGCTTGAGTTAAAGTTTTGTCATGTATGTAAAGTCTGGTTCCTCTCATCTCTTTATACAAAGTCACACCTCAGGACCAGGACCGAGCCCAGCATTGGGACCAGGACCGAGCCCAGCATCTTGAGCACATCGCCTCAGACAAGAACCAGAACCAGGACAAGGACAGGAATCAGGACCTGCAGACCGCAGCGGAGGAGTCCGGAGGAGGCGTCCCGGCGCTGGTGATCACTCAGGCTGAGGAGGTGAGCTTTCTTCTTCTGCGGTGTTTAAACATTAGCTCTGTCCCAATTAAGACTGTATAAAAAGATGGCCGACATGACAGCTCCCTAAAAGTGAAGCCACACCCTCTCTGGCGCCCCCTGCTGACTGGCTGCAGTACAGCTCATAAAGCCCGCCTCCTCCATGTTAACAGATGGGACATGAGTCAAAATATAAAATCAAAATACACGTCAAATACATTTTTCTCAAACATGGTTTCTGTCATTATAGTTAGTTCTTATCCTGCTGATTTATGTCCAAGTGTTTATTTTACTGACAAGTTTATTTTTAATTAGTTATTTGATGCTGTCAAAATGATGATTGACAGCTCTGTTGACAAATTCAGCTCCTGCAGCCGATCAGTTCTGGGTGAGCAGAGCGGAGGACGATCTGCGAGAGGAGACGTAACTAAAACAATGAAGTTTCCATACCTGTGAACTTTAACCTCAGACCAACACAAGAAGCTGTCCTGCTGTTAAACACGCCGGCGTGCGGGATCCTTGCTGTTTGTTCAGTAAGTTAAGTGTGTGTTTGGGTTAGCAGAAGTGGCTACGGCGGTGCCACCCGCTGAGCTCTACTGCGCAGACTCTGGCTCCGTATGACGTCATCATCGCAAGATGGCTGCGCCTATCACAGGACTGTTTTGGCATCACTTTCGTACAATGGGAGCAGATGGAGACGCGTCCTCCATCTATATATACAGTCAGTGGTCCCAATCCAGCGGCTGGAGCCTTCGAAGGCCGCGTTTGAAGGACAATTGCAGTTGCATTCGAAGGCTCCTTCAGATGCTGCCGACAAATGCATTCACCGTTTCCCCGGCCTCCAACGTTTCCCAAGATGCATTGCAGGCCAATTCAAACAGAATGGCGGACTTTTAAATGGCCGAGGAATAAACTGTAAACTTCACTCGGCCTCCTCTTTTACTAAATGATCTTATTTCAGCTGTTAGTGGATCTTACAGCTTTAGGAATGATATGAAACAGGCTGTTTCACCTGAGAAGGTGGAGCAGATGAAGAAGAGGCAGACAGCACGAGGTCAGAGGGCACAGGATACAGTGAAGTCTCATTAGTGTAGAGCACAGGTGAGAGTGAGGCAGAATAAGGTAACAGAAGTGAAGGAGAAACTGTTGTTCAGCCTCCTGCGAGTGAATCCTCCTCTGAGGGGTTAAACTCTCGCCTCTCTGATGGATCCCATTACCCGCCCTCGGCTGCACGCGCTCACTGATCCAAACCGCCTCCAAATACGTTTCCTCAGAAGCTCCCCGGCAGAGCGGAGGAGCACTTAAACCAAATTGACTTTACTGATGTGAATTATGAAGATACTGATATCATGCATAAAGTTATTTACCCCTCAGAAGAATTCAAGTAAGTCATTCCCTCAGACGCTGATACGGGGAACTAATATGAATGCAAATAGGATTAAGCTGCTGCGCTCGTGTCTGATAAACAATTTACAGGCCTGAGTGTTCACCGGGGGAGACTGCAGGGGGGACAGAGGGGGAGAGGAGGGGGTCTGTTCAGCTCCTTATCAGGGTAAACCTCCATCTTCTTCTGCTGCTGAAGCTTCACTTCATGTCTGCAGGACCACAGGACAACATGCTGAATGCTGCAGAGGTCAGCGTGCAGCAGCCGACACCGTGCTGAAGCTGAGAGGTGTTCGAGTCACTGACTGTATATGAAGTTGGCTGACGCGTCTCTATCGACGTCCCGCCCCTTCCTCTACCCGACACACACCTGTACCTTGTGGGCTTGCCGTGTCAGAGCCCTCAGGTGTCCTTGGCGTGTTGGAGCCCTCAGGTGTCCTTGGCGTGTTGGAGCCCTCAGGTGTCCTTGGCGTGTTGGAGCCCTCAGGTGGGCTCAGTCTGCAGCAGAACAGCTTCTTGTGTCGGTCTGAAGCAGATATTCACGCTGATGGAAAGTTCAATGACTGTAGTGTTAGTGTTAGTTACGTCTCCTCTCGCCGTTCCTCCTCTACTCTGCTACTCGGGAACAGAACGCTGCAGGAGCCCCATTTGCCCACAGAGCTGTCAATCATGAGGCCACACCCCCTTTTTATAGCATCAAATAACTAATTAAAAGTAAACTTGTAATAAAAATGAACACATGGACATAAATCAGCATGATAAGAACTAACTATAATGACAGAAACCATGTTTGAGAAAAATGTATTTGACGTGTATTTTGATTTTATAGTTTGACTCATGTCCCATCTGTTAACATGGAGGAGGCGGGCTTTATGAGCTATACTGCAGCCAGTCAGCAGGGGGCGACAGAGAGGGTTTGGCTTCATGTCCATCTTTGAAACAGTATTTGCGTTAAAGCTTTTCCTGTCTGTCCTGCAGGGAAACAAAAGATAAACTGATGAGGTGTCGACTGTCGCTCGATATGACGCTGAAATGTTGGAATTAAAACTCAAAACGACATCATCCCAGTCAATGTAGGATACTCCAAAGAAACTGTAAGAGAAGCTAAGCTAAGTAAGCTAAGTCATGTACGCGGCGTTGCGTGTTTAAACCTTGTGCTGTGGTCTCAGGGCTGTGTGAGTCGTGTGTCTCTAAAGACTTTTGTTTTGTGTTCATGAAATATTCTTTAGATTTAAATCCATTCGTCTGAAACTTTACTGACGGACGGAAAAGGAGGGGGCTGTATCACAACTACCGCTGTTAATGTGCTCGTCTGACACGGATAGTCTTCTTCCTCATGCCGTGTCTGCAGAGACGTCAGCATGAATCTGGTCTGGTTCAGAAGCAGGTAAAAACTCCTCAGAGGAGCTTTAACGAGACAGTTTAGCCTGACACGCGTTCCTCAAACATCACACGAGTTTTTCAAAGTAAAACGTTCTTTATTCTTCTTTGTTGGTGTCACATGTTTTACTTCTCAGTCGTCTTAATTGAGTAAATTTCCTGTGAAGCGTCACTCTGCTCACACCTCGCTGTCAGGTCCTCTGTGATGGCGCGTGCAGTATGCATGTGGCGTTTAGGTGGCACTTTGATGCTGCACATTGTGACAGTCAGCAGCTCCAATTAAAGCGGCTCCGTGTCTCCGTGCTCCGAGGTCTCCCCCCGCTCTGATGACAGTCAGACCCTCCGCATGCTCGGAGGACACAGACGGCACGTACACAGGAGCGCTCGTTACACAGGGAACATCAAACACGCTTCTAGGTGTTTGTGGCGTCACTGTTCATTCAGAGCAGCGACGTTCGCTAACGTGTGAGCAGAAGCAAAGATGGCTGCAGCTACGTTCTTCACACACACACACGCACGCACACACACACGCACACATGCTCACGTTTAAGTAAAAAGATGCTGGAAACTTGGACAACATCACTCACCTTCCTCCTCACCTTTAAATCTAAGATTCCTTGGACTGAATCCTGTTTGTGTTCAACTCTAAGCTAAGGCTAAGCTCAGCGTGACCTGGACCAACTGTTCTGGGTCAAGCTGATGTAAAGACACTGCTTCTGTAAATGTAGCATTAAGCTAACACAAAGCTAAAGTTAGGACTGTCCAAACATCTGTTAATGCTAAGCTAACACTTAGCTCAACAGAGCCCGTTTTTAAGGGTTGTCTGGTTGTGAATCTTTATTTTCAGGATGTCAGAATGCTCCTTCAGAAGCTGACTCGATGAGGAGTTAACGTATGCAGCCTTATTTAGCTCCGTCTGCTCCGTTTGTGCTGCAACGCTCTGAAGCAGCGACGTATCGGGCCTCGGCGCCGAACAAGCACATCAGTGTGAACTGAGGCCTCCATGTGATGATCGCGCCTGAGCTGGAGCCGTGCAGGAAGTGCAAACACTGTCACTGTTATTTACTGTAACAGCCGCGTAGTACTTCCAGTAATTAGCTGAATCAGGGTGATGGGTGTGACGTGAAGTCTCTTCCAGGTTGTGTGCGTCTCTTTGTGTGTAGCAGGGACAATAGTGAGGTATAATGAGCTCTCCTGGGACTCCAGTCTTTAACCGTTAGAGGACAATCACAGCTCTGTGATGTTAAACTGCTGCTGCTGATGTCTGCCGCCAACTGGAGTCTAATGGTAGTCAACAGTCCCGCCGCCGCCCGCTCTGTTAGCCGCGTGTGAAGATGAACGGAGCTTTCAGGGAGGCGGGCGGACACGCTGCGGAGTTATAAACACGCTCTCATATGGAAATTCAGCCGAGGCTCGCAGCCGTGTGAGGGACGTGAATGAAGACTGGAAGTGATGTGTGGTGGTTAATATCCTGTTGAGTTTACGCTGACGAGGAGTGTGTGTGTGTGTGTGCGGGACTGTTCCTGCGCGTTGTTTCAGCAGGTAGGAAAAGGTGTATGAGTTCCCAAACTAACAACATCAAACACCTTTAAACAGATCACCTGAGTTTAGTAACAAACAAAGACCAGCTGAAGACGAGCAGGTCCTCT